>NC_135305.1:40155280-40455280 GCF_048772815.1 Callospermophilus lateralis | reverse complement strand
TGGGCACTACACCAGAAGGTGTTACAATTGTCACTTGAACATGAAAAAATGATTCAAGGACCTCACATGAAGTAGGCTATTCTATCACACTTACCCCAGTTATTATACACCCTGACACTTGTTTTTTTCTATCTGAAGTACTGATTCTGTTATTATTTCCTCTGTTTAGAAAATTACCTTTAGCTATTCCTTAAGGTAAGTTAGCTAGTAAATATTCTCTTAGATTTCCTTTGTCCGGGAATGTCTTTATATCCCTTCCTCTTCCAGAGAATGCTTTTTCTAGATAAAGTAATCACAGTTGAAGATTGTTCCTTCAGCACTTGAAAGTGCTGTATTTTTTTCTTATGATCTCCGTACTTTCAGATGTGCAATGCACTCTGTTAAATTTGGATTCCCCTGTAGGTAATGCACACCTTCCCTCTGGAAGCTTTCAAGAGTTTTTCTTTGTGTTTAGGTGATAAATTATTTGTATCTTTTCCTGGATTTCTTTGGGTTTATTCTGTTTTGTGGTTCACCCAGCTTCTTGAATCTTAAGATTTATGCCTTTCACTATATATGGAGATTTCTCAGTCATTGTTTCTTCAGATGTCTTTACAGTTCTATGCTAACTATTCTCTATGTATTGGACACGAGTGATAAACCAAGAGAAATGTTGTCATTTTTGTCATTATTATACCACAGCTATCTGTGATACCTCCTTCTATTTTCTCAGTCTATTTCTCTATATTGTTATATTGAGTACATTCTACTGATCTCTTCCCAAGTTACCTGGTTTTATCCTATGTCATCTCTACTTTACTGTTGAACACACACAGTGAGTGTGCCTTTGTGTTTTTCAGGCTTATCATTTCCATTTCCTTCTTTTTCTATTGGTTGTATTTCAGTGTTGTGATTTTCTCTTGTATCTTCAATTTAAAATTGTTTATTATCATTTGTTGAAGCTACTTTATAACTCTCATCAGATAATTCCAACAACACATAATTCATTTTGTTGTTGGCGTCTATTGGTAGTCTCTGCTTAATGTTATGACTTTCCTGGTTCTTGGTATGGTAAGCATTTTTTGTTGCATTTTCAGATATTTTAGATATTCTCTTATGAAATCCTGGATCCTATTTGATCATCTTTTCCCCTCCTCCTCTTCTTCCTCCTCCTCCTCCTTCTTAAACAGGCTATCCTTTGGTGTCTTATTTTCTTTATACCTGGAATGGCCACACACAATTTGACTACAACAATATCTGCCTAGGTTTTTCTAGATCAAAATTAATTACATTTATGGTTCAGTGTATTTATGATTAGATACATGCCTGTTAGTAAAAATATAAAATTATTTCTTTATGGAATCTTAATGTTGGTGACCAGTATTTTCCTCTATAATCTAATGCCTAATATCTATTTTGTTGTATTATAATAAATTAGTAGGTTCTCTGGTATAGTGCTAAAATATAGTATACACCCCAAAGATATCTGTTATTATTTGTACTCTTTTAAAAATAATATCTTGTCATATAAATCTTATAAAAATCTTTGGAGACCAATTTGATTTTTGGTTTGGTCAAAATTATATTTAAGTAAAAAAAGTAGCCTTTAAGTAGAGAGTTTTAAAATGATTTAGCAAATTTTTTTTTTTTTTTTTTAATTCTAAAGCATCTTGTGGGAACCACAAGGCACAACAGGAGGAAAACTGACCTGTAAGAATCTCTATTAGCACATGTGCATCTCATAAAACCCAAAGTGAAAAAGAAAATAGAAATGACTGAAAAACAGCCAAAGTTGGATAATTATTGAAGATAAACGACATGTATGTATATTTCACTTAATAGTTTCTCTACTACTGTGAAGATTTCCATAACAATAATAGAAATACTTAAATGTAATGTAATCCTGGTAAATTAAAACATGAGCATATTTGAGTGATTGGGTTTTTCTTTTCTAAAGCCACATATCTCAATTGTTTGAAATAATTAGTTCAGGGGTAGCCAATTCGAGTCTCATAAGGGCATTTCAGGAACTGCAGGTGAGAAACTCAGGACATCTTGCGGGCAAATGGGAGAAGCCTAGCTTCTTCTAGAAGTTGTAATTTCCAGGATTTATGATTGTGTCAGTAAAATATACAGGCTTAATGCTGCCACATCTTTGATCTTTTAAGAGAAGTTTTAAAGTTGCATTTTTGCCTAAATTTCTTAATATTTAAGATTGGAAAAATACATATAATTGTTATGATTTGATTATGAGACTTCCCCCCAAAAGCTCCTGTTAACACAGGCATATTCAGAGGTAAAATGATCAGATTTATGAGAGCTGTAACCTAAGCAGTTCACCCTAGTTTGAATGGACTGACTAGATGGTAACTGTAGATTGGCTGGGCATGGCTGGAGGAAGTGGGTCACTGGGGGTGGGTCTTCCTTCCCCTCTCTCTCTACTTCCTGACCACTTCATAAGCTGAGCAGCCCTTACTGGGTCATTGCTCTAAGATGTGCTGCCCTATCTTAGGCTCAGAGCATTGGATTCAGCCATTTATGGACTGAGAACTCTGAAACTGTGAGTCCCAAATAATTATTCCCCTCCTCTAAGTTGTTTTTGTCAGATGTTTTTGTCTCAATGATGCAAAAGAGACTAAAACAGAAACTGGTACTGAGAAATGAGGTATTTGCTGCGACTAATCAGAAGCCTTTAGAGCTGGTTTGCACGGTTGCAATTTTGAAAAGTTTAGAGATACAGGCTGGAAAAGCTCTAGAATGTGGTAAGTGGAGCTTAATGGGTGATTCTGGTGAGAGTTCAGAAGACCACAATGCCAAGAGAATTGTGGACTGTGCTCATGAGGTTTTAGAGGGAAATGAGGACTCTATTTGGAATTGGACTAGAGGCCACTTGTGTTATATTCTGGCAAAGAGCTTGACTACATTTTCCCCCATACCCTAAAACTTTATATGAGGCTGAATGTAAAAGTGATGGGCTAATTAATCTGGTGGAGGAAATTTCAAGGCAGCACAGTATTAAGTCAGTGCCATGGATATTACTGGCAGCTTTTAGCTAGATTTACTGTGAAAACTCAGAGCAGAACACAGTGCTAAAGGATTTTAAAAACTTGCAGTTTTACCAGAAAAGTTCATGTAAAGCTGGGGCAAGGAAGTCGTCATGCTCATTGAAGAAATCACAGCCCCCACAGAGATGCCTAACCGTGTGTTACAAGAATAAATTGTGTCTGGAACGTATCTAGTAGTGTATGAAATTAGAAAATAAAAATACTTCTTTTTTACCAGTTGTCTCAGTTAGGGCTGCTGAGCATGCATCATAGATATGGTGACTTAAAAACAATAGAAGCTTATTTCTTACAGTTCTGGAGGCTCCAAGTCTAAAATCAGGTTGAGGGCCCTTTTTCAGGTTGCAGGCTACTGACTTCTCATTGTTTCCTCACATGGCAGAAAGAGGGTGAGGGAACCTTCTGGGATTTCTTTTATAAGGGCACTAGCTCCACTCAAGAAGGTCCCATCCTCATGATCTCATCATCTACCATGTGCCCCATTCTCAGTGCCATCACTTTGAAGGATAGGATTTTGACATTTGAATTGGGGGAGACTTACGTAATTTAGTCCATAACACCATTAAATATACATAAAAGCACAGAATACTGCAACATTGTCAATGTTGTGCTGCTAAGAATATAAAGGGTAAAAGTCCTTCGCACCACACACACACACACACACACACACACTTGGACTATTATAAAGGTCCATAGGAATCTATTTTAAAGAAAGATTTACTTTTATGTACAGTGGTAATATATATAATAAGGATGTCACGCTTGGTGTTGTTTATAGTAACGAAGTGAAGATCCCCAGTGTATTTGTTAAGTAGGAAAGGAAATCATTAAATATGGTGGATCCAAATTATGTAATACTGGACAACAATTGAAAAGTTATGGAAGATGCATATATACTTACAAGGAATGGGCAAAATATGTAGTTATTAAAATAATATTGGAATAGTAGATATAGTATAATTGTTTTCATAAACTCCTGTTAGTTCTTAGCAGGAGAACTGGGAAAACATACAACAGAATTTAACATATGTTACATTTAAAATTTTTTTATGTTGATGGACCTTTATTTTATTCATTTATTTATATGAAATGCTGAAAATCCAACCCAGAGATTCACACATGCTAGGCAAGTGCTCCTACCACTGAGCTACAACTCCAGCCCCAACATATCTTGCCTTTTGATGAGAACTTGGAATTGACAGTTGAGACAGGTCTTGGATATTTTGTAACTATTGCTTGAATATTTTCCAATAATGATATATATGCATAAATTGTTATATAAATAAAATGAATAACAAAAACAAAATGAAGTCACTAACGTGGTTACTATAGCAGTAAAAGGTATTAACTTGAAAAATAGATAATGGGCTAGGGTTGTGGCTTAGTGGTAGAGCGCTTGCCTAGCATGTGTAAGGCACTGGGTTAGATTCTCAGCACCATACATAAAAACAAATAAATGAAATAAAGGTCCATCAACAACTAAAAAAAAATTTTAAAAATAGATCATTATCTACTCACTAGAAATATTAATTAAACTAATGGGAAAGTTATGCTATTAAATGCAGAGCTCTATTGTGATAAACTATCAATGCATTATTTTAAATAATTGATAAACTTAGAGCTTGATTTAAAACACAGGCTCTTTTTTCAGATTGTCTGGGTTCACATCTAAGACAGTTCTGTAACTTTGGATTTGTATATATAGTAAATTTCCACTTATAGCACCTTACAAATAATAGTAAATAGTGGACCTAGAATTTTTCATATATTCTTTATACTTTGAGTAACTTCTCTAAACATATTTACTGTTATTGTCATTCAATGGAGATTAAAGTTAGAAAATTTAATCAAGAAGATCTTCTCAACCATCTTCTATTTTGGGGGGAGTTATTGTATTTTAAAATAGATTTAAAAATCCTAATCAATTATATTAACTGTACAAATGTCTTACTGTCATATTTCCATGCATGCATATATTCAGATATATTTTAATGGTACATTTTTAATCAGAAATTCATGTTGTTTTGTATAGATTAAGAATGATGCACAGATACTGGCTTTGTAAAATTTTTGTTTTCCTCCAAGTGTATATAAACGTTGGTATTTTGGTATTAGATAGTTCTATACACTGTAAGCAAACTATGGTAGTGAAATATAGTCTAACTATGAGACCACTGACTTTGTAACACAACAAATTCAGTCAGTTATTTCTATGCATTTTTAATAAGCATTCAAGATTATAATATTAGCATGTCTAATAATGCGTATCTAGAGACAAAGCACTATTTGTCTATTGAAATCAATATTCATTGTTTGTCTCTCTTACCATGTCAACCTTACATGAAAATACGGAACCCCCAAACTGAAAAATGAGCTACATCCCCTGCTACCCTAATAAATATTAAGAGCCATGTGCAAGAATATACTTTGCAATGCAACATTTCCACCACTCCAGCAGGAATGGTGTCTGTTGAAAGGCTATTCTGGCTGAAAATTATCAAAACCTATAAACTATTTTTTTGATTTAGAAAAGATAAAACCACAAATGACAATAGATAATAAAGGAAAAGATGGTAGTAGCTTCAGAGAAGACTTAGAATTCTTGTTGCACAATAATTTAAAAGACTTTCAATAATGAAATTCACTAAAATATACATTGTTTTTATTTGTGCAAGAATATCTATGCAAATACATGTGTTTTCCATTTTTAGGTTATAGGTTCTACCAAAATCATCTCATTGGCGGTTTAAAAATTTGTTTGCTGTCATTATTTCTGATTAAAGAAAATAATTTTCTGTATTATTAAAATGAAGAAATGTGTGCATGTTAAGATTTTATTTCTCGGGCTTGGGTTGTGGCTCAGTGGTAGAGTGCTTGCCCAGTGCGGGTGAGGCACTGGGTTCGATCCTCAGCACCACAAAAAGATAAATAAAAATAAAAGCATTGTGTCCACCTACAACTAAAAAAAAAATTTAAAAAAATATTTTATTTCTCTCCTGCTGTCTCCTCATTTTAAAACTTTTTAAATTGACAAAGCTAGGATCTTGTAATTAACTCAGGTTTGGAAGTAGGAAATCACCATTCCTTCCTCTTCACTCTATTTTGGTAAGGGGGATATAATGTTTAATTTATTTGCTTTTCTTTTTTTAGGACGAAAAAAAATTCTTCTTTAATAGAAGAAATTTCAAATGCACATAGAAAATTTGCTAAGCCCTTATTTTCGTCTAATCAGTGCTTTCTAATTAAGAAAATTGCTACACAGAGATATATAATATGTATTTGTTATATGTTACAGATATTTAAACTAATTTATTTTTATTAATTCATCTTGAATTTAGTTTCCAGAGTTTTCAGTTGCTTAAAGTCCTGGCAAATTTGTAATCTTGAGGTCTTTATGTCTTTCTAAATTTCTTATTCTATGAAAGCAACAATTTATTTGGAAAGATGTTATATAATGTCAATGAAAAATCAGTACTTCAGTATTTTGTTTTATATTTGTTACAACTATCCACTTAATAATATTATAATTTTGTATAATTTGATGCAATATCTTATAGTTTATAACACAATATCATAATTATACTCAACATTTTATACCTGTTTGTTCAATGATAATGATGGTGAACTATAGTATGCTAAACTTAGTTTTTGCTGTTGTTTTAATTTTTCTTATAATTTCGTAATAGGCATCTATTACTAAACTGTTATTTTCTTTGAGAAAACAGAATTGACCCTTTGTTCTGCTATACCCTGTCTCCTTTCATACAAATAAAAATACTATTCACTGAATCTAAATTAAGGACGAACATTTTCAAGGAAATTCTGTATTACATAAAATGAATTATTTTTAAGCTAGAAAATGAGATTGAGTGGCAAAGTCAAGGACCTCTAACTTTTGAATTCATTATTGCATCGCAGAACTATCTGGTAAAATGCCTTAACTGCCAGGATAGGGAATGAGTGCGTCATATAACTTACTTATAAGTCCTGGGCCATGGAGAGCTTTATAAATTAAAATGAACACCTAGAATGACTGTTGGAAGCCAGAGTTATGCACGGAGCATCTGTATAATGTGCTCTGTGTGGTTGGCATTGCTAAACAGACAAGCTGTCACATTCTGTACTAGCTGAATATTCTAGGACTCTTCCTCTGTCAACCAAGGTAGAGGACATGGCAGTAGTCAAACCTCGAGGTGACAAAAACCTAAAGTCATATTGTGAGCCCTGTATTTTAGAGGGGAATTTACAAGTGCAGGTAAGAAGGAACATCTCTCGCCGTAGCACCTATATCATAAGCCCAATGCATCCTTGGACTGAGAACATCACTATTAAAATGAAGGCACCTTCTATAATGACAAGGACTATACTCAGTAAACCTAGATCTTAAAAAACAGAGCTAAACCTTCCAGAAAGGACCATCATAAATGTTTATAAGGAAAACAAAAAAAGTATTATTATGCTATAGTCATGTAATGGGAGAAAAAGAAAGACATACTGTGAAATTCAACAAAGAATGTTACCATAAACTTATTGACTGTTAACAAAACAATGAAACAAAACAAAACAAAATATAGTCTTATTTATTTAGAAAAAAATATTTTTATTGATTTTTATAAAAGAACAAGTCATCTGTTTTTAATTTTGATAAATATTCTCTTCATGAGGAAAGAAAGATAATCCTTAAAATGGAATGTGTTTGGTTTTAGGAGACAATGTATGAATTATGGCTATTTGGTGCCACCTAGTGGTAAAGGTCTTTTAAAATCAGTTTATGTTACCTCGGCTTTTAGAAAATTCATAATGAAATAAAATTCATAAATGACTATCACCTAAAGTAGGTGAAAAGACAAAAAAATTCATTTCATAATCATAGACATTCACAAAGATTGGTTGTTATACTCAACACCAAAGTGACATTCCATGTGACTGATACAGAGTGCTTTATGGCTAGAAAAGCTGATTTGAGATTGACAAGTTTTTATTGTATTCTATTTTTACATTTTTGTTAGTTGGTTGGCTTCTAAAGTCAAAACCATAAGCGAAGACTGATAAAGTTAGAGAAGATATAAGATCTCCTAATTATTATTAGTTATGACAGTATCAATACAGTAAATGACATAATAATGTCATTTTGCAGGCAGAGTGGAAATAACACATACATTATAGCATGAAGATTTTTAGAAGAGCCAGATACTTTTTCAGAATTCGGGAACAAGGGACATTCCAAATTTAGTGGGCCATCTCATAACAAATTACTGACCAAGCATGTTTTGTTTTGCTTTGTTGTTAAAGAAAATCTGTTCCCCTCAGCTTTCAGAAGGAACAGATGGACAAAGAAAGTGGCCATCTCTGGGGTACAGTTGATTAGACCTGAGTGGGTGCTGGGAAGACATTGAATTAATCTGATTCTTCTGATCATTTGGGATAAGCCATTGAAAGGCTAAATCAGATGCACAGCTAAGTGTTTAACATGAAGGAAAACTGTACCCTTTAATTGTTAGTTTTCAGTTCCTGATTTCCTGTGCCCAAGCATTTCGCATATTACTTTTTTCTTGTTCTGTCATTGCCTTCAAATGACTTTGAATTTTCTCTTGCATTCTCTTCCCCTCTACCCAAGCAGAAAGTACCTACCACTCTCATTTCTTCATAAAGCATTCTTAGTATAGAGAGTTTGAGGCACACTGCTGCTCCTTGCCTGGGTTTCCAAAAACCCCGGTCTGGCTGTGTTTGTACGGGGGTGTAGGATAAGGATTATATGGCACAAACCCATATCTTGGAGAAGCTTGAAGTCTTGAAGAAAGACTTTCTCACATCTAGAAAAGCATACATATTGGGAAGTAGAGAAGATTATAGGACTAGAGAGACAGAGTTACATCCTGCCCTGGAAAGCATTGGGGATAAAGGGGGATGGATAGATTGCAGGGGAAATGGCCATATGTTCTGTCCAGGCAACGGGTACCATGCACAGCCATGGAAAGTTTTCTTCTTGCATAGAGTACTCAGATGTGCAGGAGTATGTGGCCAGGCAAAATGATCTGTACCAATGACCAAAGCCAAATGGACATTCTCCCCAGTCCTGGATCCCGTGCAAGCCCCTGGAACTTTGACACCATCCTGGGGCAATTCCAGCAAAAGTGGAGGTCACCTTCGGGATTGAGGCAGAATGGGGCTTAGGAACTAGAAATGAAGCTGTCACACAGAACAGTAGGTCTTGAATTCTTAGTGCTTGGACTGAGACTCCACTATATAATTCTATAATAGAAAGCATTTCATTGCTGTTTCACACTGATAACTATTTACATTAATTTTACTAACATATTAAAATAGTTATTTTTCTCTACTTTAGGGATATCTCCAAAATCTGATTGCTTCAGCATATCTCAAGTGCTTATTAAAACAAATATAGATGCACTGCTTCCCCAGACATGGGCTTAGAGGAAACTTTTCAAGTGAAGTGCCCCAGATTCTTCTGATATGCAACCACCTTGGAAACAATGTTCTGGCTGACTGTAGCTGTTAAGATCACTGCATGTTTAAGTCAATCTTATCATTTAAACCTCTTTTGGTTAACTATAATTCATTTAAAGACCTTTTTATACAGGACAAAAATTGATTTTTCATTAAATTTATTTAAAAATAACTGTGTAGGAGGATACATCAAAACCAATATTTTATAATAATGGTTATATATGGTTTTCAGTCCGCATAATACTTACTGGCTTCTCTGACATAAAATGTTTCATGACAAGAGAAACACTACTTGAAATATCTAATCAGAACAGATGTAAATTTCTTTTCTTTTAAGAGGCGAGGGCTTTTGGAGATGATTGAGTCAGGAGCACTCAGACCTCATGAATGGGATTTGGAGGCTGAAGGGAGATGTCTTGTCCCTTCTGCCAGGTGAGGACTCAGCAACAAGGCACTGTCCATGAGGCAGAGTGGGTCTTCAGCTGACATTGAAACTGCTGTGCCTTGATTTGGGTCATGTCAGCCTCCAGAACTGAAAGAAATATATTTCTATTATTTATAAATCACTTTAGTTTACCATGTCTTGTTATAAGACAGTGGCCAACGAAAACCTGCTGAATGAAATCAAGTATAGGGATTTCCAGAAGAGCTCACCTCCCTGTGCCCAAGATAAATAGAAAGTACCAGTAGTTCTGGGATGCTGCCCATGGCTTCCAGCACTTACCCAGTACCTTTGCTTGATTTTATATGGCAGTTCAACTCAAGTTTACATCATTCTATTGAGAATATAGGCATTACCTAGCCTCACAAAGATGAAATAAACAGTTTCTGTCCTCAAAGCAAGCATGAATAAAAATTTACAATATTTGACTTTATATATACCAGGCTGGATTGATGCATAGAGTAAGCTGAATTCAGGGCACTGAGGCAATTTGGGATATTTTGTTAAGTTCCATGGAGGAGATGGTGAACAAAGCTGAGTTTTCAAATTGTTCTGGTAAAGAACAGGATAGGGAAACACACAAGGCAAGGGGTGAGACTGTTATGTCACATAGTGAATGTGAGCACTACACTCAGGTAAATGCAGATGATAAATGATGAAGGCTCAAGGGATTGGCAAGATGAGTAGAGGAGATGGCTCTGAGGAAAATTCAGAAGGCACAATCGGTGGGTGTGCATGATTGGTTGGATATGGTGGGAAAGGGAAACTCTCAAGTTGTCTCATGATTCTGGCTTCACTCATTGAATAGAATATGCTCTTATATTTATAAGAATTGCATAAGGGTGAGGGACAATTAAAACAATGATAGTAAGGCAGATAAATGAATGGCATTTGAGATGCCTTTAGGACATTTATTTTGTTACAAAAAGCAAGCAAGTTGATATGTAGATTTAAAGTTTCAAGTAGATGTCAATGCCTCAGATAACATTTGGAGATCTTAAGCATGTAGGTGGTAGTTAAAAATACTGGGAAGGGTGATTTCACTCAAAAACGTTTAGCATGAATAAAGTAGTGGGTGAACTAAGAACAGTTCACTTATTGGAGAAGACTGTACAGGAAGAGGTCACACAGCAGCCAAGCCTTGCATTTGGACTTTCTTTGTACTTAATAGTTGTCTGCTCTCTGTTCCTGAACTCAATGGCTTCTTAGAACTTGACTTTATGGATTCCAAGGTACCCTCTTGCTACTTCTTTTCCTTATACAACTGTTAGCTAGGTCTGCACTTCTTTTACTCTGTAGACCTTTTAGGTTTTTACTTGTCAAACCACTGGCTTCAATTTGGTAACATCCTAGACTTGTATAGTCTGCTCCTTGACTTTACAGAGAAGCACAGGAAATACTCATGGTGGAGGGCCATTGGTTTGTAAACTTTATTTTATCATCCAGTGGGAATTAATGTTTCAAATGGGCTCTATAAGATGAAAAATAAATGAGAGCTCTGTAGATCTGCCCTTATCCATGTAGCAGTCCCTTAGGCATTTCCTTAGGACCTGGGGCATTAGACAGTCACTGTTGTAGATTAGTAGTATGCACTTTATGAAAATGGGGTTTAAGCCCTGATTCTGCAGCTCACTGGCTATTTGTCTTTGGACAGATGTCTTAGTCTTTCTGAGCCTTATATTCATTCTTCAGCTAAAAAAATATAATTACTTCATGGGCTTGTTAGCATCAGATGAGATAATGTGTCAGTGTAAAGCACAAGGCATGAGAATCTCCATAAATGTTCATTTTCTAGCTTTCACCATATCTAGGTTTTGATGGACAATTTATGGAATCAAAATAAAATCACTGAGTCTTACAGTGGGAAGGGGTTGAGAGCTAGTTAGTCTAAGTTCCCTAGAGACTCCTTTCAAAACGTCCACATCAGATGGTTATTTAGTAGATGCCTAGAAACTGCTTAGAGACTGGGAGCTCGTGTGTGTGTGTGTGTGTGTGTGTGTGTGTGT
The DNA here is from genome assembly GCF_048772815.1 of Callospermophilus lateralis. Lineage (NCBI taxonomy): Eukaryota > Metazoa > Chordata > Mammalia > Rodentia > Sciuridae > Callospermophilus > Callospermophilus lateralis. The sequence continues at coordinate 40,443,323 of NC_135305.1, read as the reverse complement.
GTGTGTGTAGACTTGTGTGTGGGGGTAGATTCTATTTCACTGATGTACATCTCAAACTGAGTCAAAAATCAGAACCATTATTCTAAAATACACTTTTTATTTTTTATTTTTATTTTTATTTTTTTGTGTTTATTTATTTATTTATTTATTTATTTATTTTTATTATTAGTTGTTCAAAACATTACAAAGCTCTTTACATATCATATTTCATACATTTGATTCAAGCAGATTATGAACTCCCATTTTTACCCCATATACATATTGCAGATTCACATCGGTTCCACATCCACTTTTTTACATACTGCCATACTAGTGTCTGTTGTATTCTGCTGCCTTTCCTATCCTCTACTATCCCCTCTCCCTCCCCTCCCCCTCCTCCAATCTTCTCTCTCTACCCCATCTACTGTAATTCATTTCTCTCTCTTGTTTTTTTTTCCCTTTCCCCTCACTTCCTCTTATATGTAATTTTGTATAACAATGAGGGTCTCCTTCCTTTACCATGCAATTTCCCTTCTCTCTCTCTTTCCCTCAAAACAACACATATTATGTAGTCATTCAAATTTTAAATAACCATTCAAGCTTTAAAGCTAGATTACCACGTGTTTTATAAATTATGATCTTGTTTAGGTTAATAGATATGCAAACATACTCAGATATGTGAGTATAGAGATGCCATCTGTAGAGATTTATATAAAATTCAATAGTGGTTAAGTGTGCATTGGTATAATAAAATAAAAGCATTTCTTTTTTTTACAAAAGATTTTTTATTAAATAGTTTTTTTTTGCCCTCTACTAAGCATGTGTCTTCACAGATATCCCCCCTCCCCCACTCTGATCCTCATAAGAATTTTTAAAGATAGTTAGGGGAGTGTTGTCTTCATTTCATATGCCTATGCACCATGGACACCCACCATCCCACACCTCCCCACCCACCTAGAACCCACAGAGATAAAATGATTTCTGGTGGTGATTTTCGGAGGCTTGTTGGGTATGGTGGAGCAAGAATTGAATTCAGATACGTCTTCCACTTCTTATTCTTCCCTCTGCATCTTTTGTTTTGGTTCTTTTGAGTTGAAATGCTCCGGTTCCCTCAGCTCTGTCCTTTTAAACAACTTTCATTCTTCCTATCATTGGGGTCATTATTTGAATGCATTCCTGTTAATTTTCTAATTAAAATGAGGTATCTAGAAATATGCATAATATTCAGGTGTAATCTGAAAAGCACATAACATAGTTTATTACCTTTCTTGATTAGGACATTATATATTTATTAAATCAAGACATAATACTTTTATTAAATATGCATGCATTTCAGCTAATTTAAAACAATATTTTATATTTATATCACTATAGGACTTTTGATAAGTACAGACCAAGAAGCAAAGAAAAAAAAAAATTACCCATATGTATCACCTGTAGTTCCTCTAACCAAAGAGAACTTCTCTAGATATTTTTTCTTTTCTCACCAGAAAGAAAAGAAAGGATTTTGACTTTTTTTTTCAATGTTTGCTCCATGACTTATTCTATTACTAGGTACTTAATTGAAAATTGTTGAGTGAGTGAATAAAATATTCATCTCTATTTATTTATGTTTTTGAGTAAATAATATAATGTGTAAAATTTTGCATTCTGGGCTTTACAGCTCCTATGAAGTTATTGATAGTGCATTAGCATTGTTATGTTACCATAAATTCTTTGTATGGTCATCAGGAGTGCATAATACTCTGTTCTGTGAATATGTTGTTCTTCTGTTGGACACTTGCTGTGTTTTTATATTTTGCTGCAATGACAAGGTTTTCATAAACATTTTTGTATGTAGTTCTATAATTTCTGCCAAATATTTTTCACAGATATTTCTAAAGTGAAATTAATGCTTTAAATGTCTGAATGGCTCAAAAGAAGCACTCCTTTCCCCTCCTTGCAGTACATGGGTTTGAGTATATAATTAACCTGTGATCATTTATTATCTTTGAACTTCCAGCAATTATTCACTTCAAAGTCCACATATATACACCAAGCAAGAGCTTTGGTATGTTGTGCAGGCAGCATGGATTTGTGTGCGTGTACCATTCCTGTTACTGTCTGCATTTCCTCTTACTTTGCAATACAACCTGCTTATTTCTTTCAGGTCAGAATTAAGTAGCAGTTCCACTTTTTGCTTCTCCTACCTTCTGAGAGATGAAATTGTCAGCAAGACAAGTCAAGAATTTGTCCGATGCTCAGTTTTTTAGTATAATGAGATTTCTAGCAGATGTCTTTATAGTGGAAGTGCCCCATTAATGTTATATTTTTTCTCTGTGACAGATTTTTAATCTATGTTAAGAAAGCAATGCCCATATCTTTTGTCAGGCTGGGCAGTCTCTTATAGGCTTACACTGCATTCCTTTTAGTTCTCTCTTCATGGCTTTCATCTTTACCCATCTGTAGATTGCCATATGGAAGCTATCCTTGTTAAAAACAAAATGTCAACATTTTTAAAATAAAAAAAAAACTACTCCTATTTAGGCATAATTTTAGAGGTCATATATGTCAATTATAGAAATCCTAGAAAATGCTGAAAAGTATGAAGAAGAAACCCTTAAATAACCCATAATCCCACAATTTTAAAGCTATTATCTGTTAATGTTTTGCCATGTTTCCTCTACATTTGTGTGTGTGTGTGTGTGTGTGTGTGTGTGTGTGTGTGTGGTGTTAGATATAGCTGGAATAGAACTGCACCTATAAAGTTTATCTCAAGATTATTTTATCAATATATTATCACCAAGTTCCTATAAAATGTTAAAAACTTGGACCAAAGTTCCAAAAACTTGGAACAAATCATTTAGTGACTACAAAGTTTCATCATGGAGACAGTTAATTTAATTTATTTAGCTAATTTAATCATGTTCTTGTATAGTTCAGCTTTTTCTACTTTTCCCTAATAAAATAATTCTTCCACAGACACCCGAGCATGTCAGTCTGTCTATACCTGTGGTGGTTTCTCCCAGAACCTTTCAGATGTAGAGTGACCTGGAGAACAGCCACTCTGCCTTAAGGTGAGTCCGTTGTTTCCAAATCTTTGCTAATTTTATAGGTGAAAATGATGACTTACAGTCTTAGTAACCATTAAATTCTTAGAATAAACTCTTCTATCTCTTAGGTTATCTTTCACTGATCTTAATTTAAGATCTTTAATTTAATTTAATTTTTTTAACTCTTGAGATTTCCTTACTAGTTTCTCCTATGTAGGAACCCGCTATATCTTTCTATTTATTCATGTTGTCTTTTACTTTCAGTAAGGTACTTTTAACTTTCATTTTTTAATGTTAGTTCATATGCCTAGTTTTATAGATCAAATTGTATGATGAGGTTAGTCACCATCAACAGAAGCCCTCAACTCACTAGGAGCTTCTACCAATTCCATATTTCAGAGCCGTTTTGATCCCTCTTATCTGTGCCATCTGCTATTTTTTTTTTCAGATTTCTGAATAAGTTGCAAGGATATCTATTTAAAATATTTTAAATTCAGTCATTATTGACTTGCTCTTATGAAACTAAATAATACATTCCTCACTCTCATCAACACATCTTTCCACTCCACCTAAATTGTCAAATACCATAATGACAATTTTTGGTTAATAATCAGTAGTTGATGCTTTTACTAATATGGCTATACAGGGCTTTCTCGTGATTGACTGCATTTTTGTATGAGTTCTATTTCTCCTGCTTCATTGTTTGCTTACTTCCCCTGGGTTCCTTGGTAACTCGTTCTCTTGTCAATCTGATCAACCACAACAGGGAGAGTGTTTCCCTTCTCTGGGTGGCATTCCTCAGCTTCCTGCTCTCATCCGGACTAGGTTTTCACCCAGAAGTCCCCTTTATCCTCTCAGGCATTGGATCACATATCTTGTTCCTGAATTACTCCCCTCAAGAGAAGGGTTTACAAGACAAAAATTTTGTGATCCTGCATAATTTTATTTTTTTTTAAATTGCACTTGATCAATAGTTTGGCTTTTTACATAATACAGTATTGGAGATAATATCCCCCTGGCTCCATGTGTTCTAGTTTCCCGAAGCTATTGAGCAATCTGACATACTTCTATTAATACCCTTCGTATTTGACGTGAATCTCTCTGTAAACAGCACTACAATCTTCATTTTACCATATTCTTTGGTATGGTAAAGCAGCCCCACCCTTAGCTGTCTCAGTGTTCTGTCTTTATAAAGTTAAAGCTCTATAAAGTAAAAGTTCAGAAAGTAAAGCTCTGGTATTTTTCTAGGTGAAGAAGGAGCTGTCACCTTTCCCCAGGACCAGGTGTGTGGGGGTTTCTTTTGAATTTTAGTCATTCAATTCACTTGTTTGCTCATCTATTCTTTTTTGCATTCAGCAAACAGGTATTAATAAGTGACAAACCTGGTACCTGGCAATGGAGAGCCAGGAAGACATGTTTTCACCTTTGGGGAGACTGTAGCCTGTTCTGTTATCTTTTATGGGCTTTCTAATTATGCTGCTTTTCTCTTCTTTTGCTCAAATATTACATCATATTTTTTTTTTTTTTACCTATGTCTAGATTTGAGTTTTCAATTTGCTCCCATCACTTGTATCTTTTCTGCTTTTATAATCGAATTCAAGAATTTTTTCTTGGTAGCTTGCTCTGTGCCACACTTGGTGCTTGGTATCAAAGATGCACAGATGAGCAACCTCAGAGTCTCTGCTTATACATCATGCCTAACTTGTATCCTCTATCCCAAAGGTTGAGAGAATGCTGAAAAAGAGTACTTTTCTCCAGGCTCCTGTGATCAGGTAAGAAGCCTTCCTTCGTTTCTTTTCATTCATTCTTTCTTTCTGATTAATAATCTTGGATGTAATTTTATTATCTCACCTCATCTCCAATCCTGTAACTTCACTAGAGTGAGGAGACAGAGGACAGGAGTAAGTTCTCTTTTCTTTCCATAGCAGATGTGTGGTGTTGGTACTTAGAGCATAGAGAATATGATGTTTGCTACTAGAAAAGTCTCCTTGGATGGTATTTATTAAACTTAAATGACAAAAATGTGACAACTTAGCTCTATGTTCTTCCTGAAGGTAATAGAAGTCAAATTAAACAATTAAATGAGTCATGTCCCAGGGTAAAGATGAAGTATTGAAAAGTACATCGATTAAGGACCTTCCCTTTTTTGCTCTCACAATCACCTTCTCAATTTGTCTGTCAATAGGATTAAAAAACAACATGTTAATTACATTACTAGCTCATATCTTTGCAATTGAAACACCTCCAAACAATTTTTCTACTCTTGCATTTTCATTATACACACACACACACACACACACACACACACACAAACACAAGTTTTGGGGATTGTAGAATTCTTCTTCCACTTGCCATCCAAAATTCAGAAAATTTTCTCAAAATATTTTTTGCATATGTGTTTCAAAGGGAAATTTGAAGTGGGATGAACTCATACCACAATCATTTCCAAACTTAGAATTCAATAGACAGCATATTTATTCTCATCACAATTCATACAATCCAATTTTTAAATAATGTATTTTTATTTGCCAGCATTCTGTATTTCATGTAGCCTACTTCTTTTCTTTTTTTTTTATAATAACAGTTCAGGATATTTATAATTTGGGAATGAATTATATAATTGATTTTGTTATATCCAGCCAAAACTTACACTTTCATATTTACTCTTTCAAAATTATTTTCCCATCAAGAACCCATAAAAGTTTCATTAGAAAATAAGGCAAAGGCAAAAGAGAAGTCAGGTGGATTCCAGTGCATAATTGTAATCAGGTAAACATACTTTGCGTGGTTAGCAAGTGACAACTTTTGATGGTAACAATTCCATAGATTTTATAGATTTTATAAGTTTTAAAATAAGATAATGAGTTTTGAAAATTTGAAATTAGGTTAAGATATAAGTTTTAATTTTATTATTTTAAAAAAATAGACTTTATGTAACAACTAAATAATTTTATATAAGGTGAAAAGAGACTTGAGGGATGAGACAATTTCAGTGACTATAAATGTAAATATGGCTAATGATTTTAAATTAATATTTAAAATACCTAATAATTACATGATATAATTTTAATGTTTCTATAAGTCATAAAGTATTAAATATCTAAAATGTCAGCATATATAGTAAAATATACTTTGAATCGATCATATAAGCAAGTGATTTTTATTTTTTATTTTTATTTTGGTACAGGGTATTGAATGCATGGCCACTTAACCACTCAGTTTTATCCCCAGCCCTTTTTATTTTTTATTTTGAGACAGGGTCTCATTAAGTTGTTTAGAGCCTCCTAAGTTGCTGAGGCTGGCTTTGAACTTGTGATTCTCCTTCGTCAGCTCCCCAACCACTGGGAGAGATTATATGTGTGTGTCATTCACACACAGTCTCCTGAATTTATCTGTTCCTAACCCAGTCTTACACAGGACTGCTCCCTGGGCCTCAATTCTGGCTCCAGATTATCAGGAGGAACATCTGATATGTCTAATTTGGATCAGATGGCATTTCTGATCCAATCACCTTTAGTCAGGCGGTTAGGATCACTATACAATATGACAGTCAGGGTTCACCTTTGTGAAATGGTAGCCAATTTCAAGAAAAATAATATGGCATTATGCTCTGGGGAAACACTCCCATAAAGATATATAGCAGTACAGAGAAATTTAGCAATTTCTGAATCTTAAATTCAAAATATTTTCAACATGTTGCCTTTATTTCTATGAATCCCCAGAAAATATTTAGATGATATGAAAGATCAAAGTAAAATTAACCTCTAATTTTCATTAATTTGTAGAAAAATTATTTAGTTCTTAATGTCAAATTAATAATCAAGTAAATAATCAATGTGAGTTATTTATGTGATGTGTTTGGCACAATGCCAGCCCATAGTGGCAATGTACAAGCCTTTGCTCTTATTCTTACATTTATTGATTTATTTTAAGTGTGTCCTGCTAAGTCAAACATTCATCGACTTACTTTGGGCCTTTCATATGTCAGAAATTACACTAAATGTTGGGGATACAAAGTTGCAAAAATTACCTTTACCTTTGAGGAGTTAAGTTTAAAATATATGCAGAAATATTGACCATGAAACTATCCCCAGGATACACAAGTAAAATGCACTCTGCTTTGTAACAGATGATAGGCACGCTGTTTACAAAGTTGTGCCAAAGCACTGTCCATTAAGCACCTTCCCGTCTTGCTGGGCCTCTTCTACTTGCTTTTCTTCTCTAGGTTCAGTTTTAGGTGTTGTGAGTCCAAACTCGCCACATGTGGGAACTATCTTCTGGCTAGCATTTAAGGATTTTAACATTTTTCAAATTTTCTTTCCTGCAGATCTTGTGCCCATTTTTTAAGGGTCTCAATATATCACTGGTAAATAGTTGTAGTAAAATACTGTGCATTCTAATCTGCCAGGACGCACTGTTCCCCTCCTACATGGTGGATCTGATGGAATAGAGGCAGAAGAAGAAAGAAGCCAGAAGAGTGGGAATTGACAGTGTTGGTGGACCTGGCTGGGAAAACCTGATACATATTCATGGCTGGAACGCTGAGGAGAAGGAAATCCTCTGGAATAACTGATCACCATGACAGGGCTCAGCAGCAGCTGTTAGATGTCCTAACCATTCATACTGAGATTACAGGGTGCTGTACCAGAGAATGATGAAGTGCTATCTGCATTGAAGTCATTTCCAGGCTGTTCCTGATTCCCTTTTTTGGGGGATGTTCTTTGCTGATTAAGTGGCTGCCAGAATTTGAACACTCTGAAAAGGAGAAGACTGCCCTTCAATCATCTGATGAAGAGCGGAGAAGATAGTGTGTGCGGGTACCTTGTTCTGGGAAGGCGATGTTTGCCAATGGGGCAGGTAGGACTGACTTGCTGCCCAGTGCATTCCAGGTTATCAACCTGAAACTGCCACTCTGTGGTCTCCCACTGGGACCCTGCTCCGCAGCCTCTCCAATCCTTCTCTCTCCTTTGCCTGTGCTCTCATGTGGTTGCTGTTTTTAAATTCTGATCTTCAGTTTTCCTCCTCCTCCATGCTTTCATATAGGAGATTCTCATGGTTTAAATACCTCCATGTGTTGACGGGGCTTGTATTCCTGTTTCCATCACAGAATCATTGACAATAAATCTTAAATTCAAAATATCATTGGCTGTTTTAGTTTCGGACTCCTGTATCTGCTTGACTATCAGGCATACCTAAGTAAATGTTATGTAGGCAGCTCAATTCTAATAGCTATAAATGAATATGTTTACTCCCTCCCAATTCCCTTGCCGCTCGCTCCCCCTCCTTCTCTGTGACCATTGGCTTTCTCCACCTTTTAGTTCAAAATGCAGATGATTGCAAACCCACAATTAGCACCCACTTCCAGTCAAATTTCAGTCAACTAACCAACCCAAATTCAGAACCCCTTCATGTGCTATTTTATTAACAGTGACGTTGACTATCCAGACCCCATATTCTAATTTCGTATCTCTTCTTTCACTGCTCACATAAGATAAAAAGCCAAGTCTAGAATATGTCACTCTTAGATATTTACTCAAGTCTATATCTTGTGCCCACTCATGCTTCCCTTTTATAATTCTTTAGATAAGATCCTAAAAATTTATTTTAAATATATGTAATATTCAATATATAAGGATGAATCATACTAATAAATCAACATACCTAAACCTATGTCCAGTGAGATTTAGACCACTATCAAAATTTTTCAATTCATTTGTGTTCTTTTCCTTGGTCCCCTATACATGCCTTTTATTTCCAAGGAGAGTAGTTACTCCCCCAAATTATATGTTCATCAATTAATTTTTTTTAAGTTTAAAAATCACATATACTCACTTGTCCATAACAAATGTGCTCTTTAGTTTGGCTTATGTTGAACTTTATGGCTTATTAATTTATGTATGCATTCCTCTAATACTTATTTTTTCACTCAAAATGATGTTTTTGTGATTTATATATTTTGTGTGTGCAGATCTGTTTCAGTCATTTTGACTGCTGTATAATATTCTTTCATAGACTATTGGAAAGTACATGTACCATATTCTTGTCTGAGAATATTCAATTTGTTTCAATGTTTTTTTTCTATTTCAAAAATATTTTGTGAACATTCTTAAGCATTCTGTTGAATTATTAAAAAAATATTAAAAATTTATTCTCTCATGCAAGAGACTCTCTAGGTCATACAAATCAGACATAGGGTTTTTGAATATTTAAATGACAGTGCAAATTATTTTCCAAAAGCTAATGGCCACTTACCACCATGTATTTGCCAAGCATGGTATTATTTGACTTAATAGTTTTTTTTAATCTTCTAAATGCTGTATCATTGAAATTGGTATTTGTGTTTTATGATATTTAATTATCTTGTCCATCAGTTCAGGTGATGGACACTCAGTTTCACTTTGTATAACATTTCTTCCTCTGCCATTTTACCATTGGGTCATTTCTATTTCTCTTACTACTTATCTTATTTTCCTATTTTGTGGTTAGTACTTTTGTATTTTAAATAGGAGATCCTTCACTACTTTAAGTTTATAATGACATTTCCTTATATAGTTTTTTAAAAGGTCTAAAATTTTGCCAATCACATTGTTCATGTATTAGGAATTAACTTTTCTCTATTGTGTAAGTTAGGGATCCAATTTAATCACATAATGAATAATTGTCCCTATAAAACTTGTTTAATAATTTTGGTCTAATGATTAGCAATGGCACCCCTGTCATGTACCAAATCTCCTTATGTGTGAGAATCTGTTTTTTTTTTTTTTTTTTTTACTTCTGTTCTATTGTCTGTACTGGTATTTTCAAATTACTATATCTTTATGATAATTTTGATGTTAGGTGTATTCTTTTTTCTTAAGAAATGCCTTGCTTATTCTTGTGGCTTTTGATATTTGCTTTAGAATCATCATGTTAAATTTGACAACACACCTTGTTGAAAATTTAATTGTAATTGCAGAGACTGCAAAGGTCAATTTGGGGGTAGAAGAAACTAATACCTTCCTGTTAATTAACATGATATAGTTCTCCATTTCATTAAAGTCTCTTTAATCGTTTTAAGGAAAAAAATCTATTTTTAATCAGACAAGGATCACATATATTTTGAGCCCTCATTGTATATTGCCTGCTCTATTTTACTAGCCTTTTAAATAGTTTCTCATCTAGAGTCCTTAAAGCTATCCTTTACACACAGTAATAATAATATCTATTTCATTCTACTATCCTTCCTTTCCTCCCATCTATAGACATTACTATTACTGTGTGCATATATGTGACTGCATGACCAATGTGATTCTGCAACCTGTATACTCAGAAAAATGAGAAATTATATCCCATATGATTCAAATGTATGATATGTCAAGGTCATTGTACTGTCATGTGTAGCTAATTAAAAAAAGCTATCCTTTATGCTGCCTCTATGATATAATTATAGAATTTAAATCTTTTACTCATAGGAACAGGTGAATGTTCTTTGCGATATTTTTAGTTAAAAACCATGTTATAAAAGGCTGTATACAGAATTACACCCTACCTTGGGAAAGCTACATATTTTAACAATGTGTTTGCAGAAAGAAAAGTCTAACATGGGGAACCACAAACAGAAATGCAGAGGATGATCTCTAGGTGGTTTGGTTCTGAATGATCAGTAAAAAATGCTTATCCATGTTCTTGTTAAGAGCACACTAATTTATGTATCACACATTGCACATATTATTTACTTTATAATAATACAGCCTAGCCTTCATTTTATTTGTTATTCCTCTTCACTGAGAAAGAATAAAACCTTTGGTACAGGCGAAATCCCTGTCCTCGTTCTCTGCTCTTCTATCACTGTCACTGCTGAGGGTCACTCTGGGTAGTGTTTGACTTGCTGGGTGCTTATTCCCAGCTTCTGGCTTCAATTGCTTAAATCCCACACATTGATCACTGAAATTTTTTAATATACCATATTCTGTATAACCTACTCTCTTTTCTTCGTTAAAAAATATGAAATGTGAAGGAATTTGTATGTACAGAAAGGTAAAAAGTAGAAAATAAAAATGCATGTGCACCCTCTATTAAGAAATAAAATCACAAAGATGTTCTTACGTTCACTTTGTAATATTCTTTGATCATAGCCTATTCCTCCTGGGCTGTCCACTTCCCTATCTCTCCTATAACCAAGATACATTTTGATATCTTTTCCATGACTGTATTTATAACAAAACTAGAATGTATGGTTTCCCCAAACAGAATATAATATTAGTTTGTTTTGTTGATAACTGGTACTGGAATATATATTTTTGTGAAATTTACCTTTTCCCTCAACATTTTGTTTGTTAGATTTGTTCCTGTTGATTGTTATTACTATAGTCTAGTTCACATTCACAAAATAATTAGAACACTACAATTTATTCATCTGTTTTCTTTTGATAGACTTCCAGTTTTTAATTAAAATATTTTAACTGAAATATAATAAATGAACATATATATACATATATAGCATACTATGATATTTTGATTCATTTATACATTGTGTGATTTTAAAGTATTTTTATTTTTAGTTATACAGGACAGTAGAATGTATTTTGATATATCATACATATGTAAGGTAGAACTTATTCTATTTAGGTTCACACTCTTGTGGTCATACATGATGTGGAATTATCCTGGTTGTGAATACAAATACAAGGCTAGGAAAGTTATGTCCAATTAATTCTACCATCTTTTCTATTCCCCTTCCTCTCCCTTCCCTTCATATCCCAATGGATTTCTATTATTCCCCTCCCTAACTTCCCTTGTTTGGGACTAGCATTCACTAATCAGAGAGAATATTCAGCCACTGGTTTCTTAAAATTGGCTTATTTCACTTAGAATGATATTTTCCAGTTCCATCCATTTAATCACAAATGCCATAATTTCATTCTTCTTTATGACTGAGTAAAATTGCACTGTGTATATATATCACATTTTCTTTATCCATTCATCCTTTGAAGGAAACGTAGGTTGTTTCCATTGCTTGACTATTGTGAGTTGAGCTGCTATAAACATGGACATGGCTATGTCCCTGTAGTATGCTGCTTTTAAGTCCTTTGGGTATAGACTGAGGATTGGGATAACTGGGTCAAATGGTGGTTCCATTCCCAGTTTTTTAAGGAATCTCCATACTGCTTTCCATAGTGGTTGCACCAATTTGCAGTCCTACCAACAATATATACGATTACCTTTCTGTGCACATCCTTGCCAACATTTATCGTTACTTGTATTCTTTATAACTGCCATTCTGACTGGAGTGAATTGGAATCTCAGTGTACTTTTAATTTGCATTTCTCTAATTGCTAGAGATGTTCAACATTTTTTCATATATTTTTGACTATTTATTCCTTTTATTTTTTTGTGAAGTGTTTTTCCGTTCCTTTGCCTATTTATTGATTAGGTTATTTATTTTTATAGTGTTAAGGTTTTTTTTTTGTTGTTGTTGTTTGTTTGTTTTTAGTTCTTTTATATCCTGAAAATCAGTGTTTTATCTGAGGTTCCACTGGTAAAGATTTGCTCCCAATCTGTAAGATCTCTTTACACATTTCCAGATTGTTTCCTTTGCTGTGAAGAAGCTTTTCACTCTGATACCACATCATTTATTGATTCTTGATTTTACTTCTTGTGCTTTAGGAGTCTTGTTGAGGAATTTGATTCCCAAGCCTACATGTTGGAGGGTTGGGTCTAATTTTTCTTCTAGTAGGCATAGTGTCTCTGTTTTAATACCTAAGTCCTTGATCCACTTTGAGTTAAGTTTTATGCAGGATGAGATATAGGGGTTCAATTTCATTCTATTACATATAGATTTTCAGTTTTCCCAGTACCAGTTGTTGAAGAATCTGTCTTTTCTCCAATGTTCGTTTATGGCACTTTTGTCTAGGATGAGATAAGTGTGTTTATATGGATGTGTCTCTGTGTCTTCTGTTCCATTGGTCAATTTGGGGGCCAATGCCATGCTGCTTTTGCTACTAGAGTTCTGTTGTATAATTTAAGTTCTCATATTATGATGCTTCTTGCATCACTTTTTATGCTAAGGATTGCTTTGGGTAATCTGGGCCTCTAATTTTTCCAAATGAATTTCATGATTTCTTTTTCTATGTCTGTGAGGAACTTGACTGGGATTTTAATAGTAATTGCATTAAATATGCATGTGGTGCTTTTAAGAAGACCAAACCAGCACCAAAAGCAGTAGACGACAGGCAATAATAAAAATCAGAGCTGAAATTAATGAAATTGAAACAATCGAACAAACAAAAAACAATTAAAAAATAAACAAGATGAAAAGTTGTTTATTTGAAAAAAGAAACAAAATTGATAAACCCTTAGCCAGACTAACAAAGAAAAATAAAGGGAAAACCCAAAATTTCTAAAATTTGTGATGAAAAAGGAATTATCATCATGGATACCACTGAAATACAGATGATAATCTGAAGCTACTTTGAAATCTATACTCCAATAAAATAGGGACTCTCAAAGACACTGAAAAATTTCTAGAGACATATGAATGACCCAATTTGAACCAAGGGAGATAAAAAATTTAAACATACCAATTTCAAGTACTGAAATTGAAGATGCCATCAAAAACCTACCAACAAAGAAACCCAGAAACACATGGATCCTCAGCTATATAAGACCCTCAAAGAAGAACTTACACCAATATTCCTTAAATTATTCCATGAAATAGAAAAGGAAAGAACCCTCCAAAACGCATCCTATGAAGCTAGTATTACCCTAATACCAAAACCAGTCAAAGAAAAGAAAACTTCAGACCAATATCTTTTATGAATATTGATGCAAAAATTCTTAATAAAATATTGGCAAATTGCATACAAAAACATATTAAAAAGATAGTGCATCATGATTAAGTGGGGTTCATCCCTGGGATTCAAGGTTGGTTCAACATATGGAAATCAATAAACATAATTCACCATATCAACAGAGTTAAAGACAAGAATCACATGATTATCTCAATATATGTAGAAAAGACACTTGACAAAATTCAGCATCTATTCATGCTCAAAACGCTAGAAAAACTAGGGATAGTAGAAACATACCTCAACATTGTAAAAGCTATATATGCCAAATCCAAGGCCAACATTATTCTAAATGAAGAGAAACTCAAATCATTCCCTCTAAGAATTGTAACAAGACAGGGATACCCTCTTTCGTTATTCCTATTCAACATAGTCATTGAAACCCTAGCTGGAGCAATCAGACAAAAGAAAGAAATTAAAGGGATAGCAATAGGAAAGAAGAGCTCAAACTATCCTATTTGCAGACAACATGATTCTGTATTTAGAAGACCCCCCCAAAAAAAACACTACTAGAAAGCTCCTAGAACCCAAATGAATTCAGCAATGTAACAGGTTTTAAAATCAATACCAATAAATCAATTGGATTTCTATATACCAAGGATAAATCAGAAGACAGAGAAATTAGGAAAACTATCTCCTTTACAATAGCCTCAAAAAATTAAAATATTCGGGAATCAACCTAACTAAAGAGATCAAAGACCTTTGTAATGAAAACTACAGAATAATAAAGAAAGAAATCGAAGAAGACCTCAGAAAATGGAAAGATCTCCCACGTTCCTTTTTAAGCAGAATCAATATATCAAAATGTTTATACTATCTAAAGCACTATACAATGTGTAATGTTGACATCAGGATAAATATATCTATCGTCTCAAACATTTGCCATTACTTTGTGGTGAGAACCTTCAAAATTCTCTCCTTTTAGCCTTTTTAAAAATATACATTTCATTATCCATGGCCACCTTATTATTCACAGGATATCATTACTTATTTCTCCTAAATACCACTATTAGAAACATTCTCCTACATATTTCTTTATGTTCATTTGTAAGAATTTCTTTTAGTACATTTATTTTGTCAGTTTTTTTTTTTTCTGCTGCTGTGACCAAATGACCCCACAAGAATAAAAGGAAAAGGGGAAAAGTTGATTTTGTACTCATAGTTTCAGATGTCTCAGTCCATAGGTAGCCAACTCCATTTCTTTTGGTCTCAGATGAGGCAGAATATCACAAAGATGAGTGTAACTGAGGAAAGCAAGGCAGGATGTGGTAATCAGGAAGCAGAGAGACTAAGCTCTGCTCACTAGGGACAAAATATATATCCCAAAGGGATACCCCCAGTGACAGCCCCACCCTACTGGCCCAGCTAATCCACTCAAGTGGATTAATGCACTGATTAGGTTAAAGCTCTCAGAACCTAATCACTTCACCTCTAAATGTTCTTGTCTCTCAGGTGAGCTTTTGGGGGACACCTCATACCTAAACTATTACATACATGATTAGAAAAAGAATCTCTAGATTATGGTGTGCATGCTTCTAAATTTGACCACACACTGTTAAATTTCTTTTCAAAGTTTTTATACCTATTTACATAGTCACTTCTAGTGTAGAAGGGTTCCTATGTAACACATCCTTCCTGATTATTCTTGTCAGATTGTTTTCCTGTATAAAATAAATATAAAATTTTGCATTTTTCACAGCTGAGCTTCTTTTCATTTATTTATTGTCTATTGGGTTTCTGTTTTTGTTTATTTTCTTTTAATATACCATTAGCTCATATCCTTTCCAATGAAGATAACAATAAGAGAAAAATAAAAATATAATGTCAATTATCTGACACTCCCCCCACCCCTCGCCCCACAAACTCAAGTCTGTGAATCTTATCAAGACAGAGATGACCTTACTCATCCTGCACTATTCCTGAATTCATTAGGGCTTTTGCTATTTTTTACCCTACCTCATTAAGCCTCCACAAATTTAAGTGCCCCTGTTTAGTGCTCCTGTGGTCAACTGGGTTAATGTATGGGACACATTGTACTTAACTGCCTGTTTTTCATGAGTTTTCCATTCCTATCTTCCTACTTATCTGCAATTGGATTTTAATGTCCTTGAGACCATTAAGTCAGGTCTCACTAGCTTTTACATTCCTATGATTTGTCATAGAGCTGGATAGAAGTTGGGCTTAACTCCATAGAGTTTCCTCAGATCCTAGAAAAAGGTATGCCAGCCCATAGTTATTCCTCAGTGGCCCCAAAAGAAATCTCTGAGTAGATTCCTTCTAATGATGCTACTGAAAGGGCAACACTGAGTAGTTTCGCTATTTATAGAACTAGGATTGTTCTAGTACAGCCTGGGCTACATGTTAGAATTGCTTTGGGGAGTTAAAAAATATCATTGTCTAGATTCCACCTCCATAGATTCATATGTAATTGGCCAAAGAGAACCCCTGAGAATTTGGATTTTTGAAAGATGCCCAGATGTTTCCAACGTGACCACAATAAAAAGTCATTGTTCTGAGGTCACACCCATTAGAATTGACTATAAGAGGAGCTATTTTAATCCTCAAGATCAAGAAATGGTGATGGATACCTGTGATCTCAGCAACTCGGAAGGGTGAGGCAGGAGGAAGCAGGAGGATGGTAAGTTCAAAACCAGCCTCAGCAACTTAGTAAGACCCTGTCTCCAAATTAGAAAAAATATATGGCTGGAGATGTGACTCAGTGGTTAAGCCCCCTGGGTTCAATCCCCATACCAAAAAAAAAAAAACAAAACTGGCTTCTGTTGCAGTCAGAGTGGCTGTGACTGTGAATTGCCGTCAGATGAAATCTCCTTGAGCAGAAGTGGAGGCTGCTGCCTCTTGACATGGTGTCACCTGTGCCTGTTGCTATCTGTTCAAGGCTGGGAGAATGTGAGTGTACTGCAGTTTCTTTTCCTCCTTTCCATTCTAGTAGAAGGCACTTAGTAAAGAGGGAAGAACAGAGACCGCCTGCCTTCTCCCGTGGCAGTTCATCTTGAGATTCAGAGACACCTGGAGATTATTCAAAATACTAAAAAAGACCTTGAGTCATGAGCCAACCTTCAGCTTCCAAAGGAAGTGGATAAGTTTGGAGAAAGTGAAGTAAACTCGGGGTAGTTTAATTTACACATATAACACAGTTTTTTAAATATACTTAACCAATAGCTCACCTATCTATACTTTATGATAATACTCTCAAAGAAGTACTGCATATTATAGGATCCAGCTTAAAGAACAACAATAAAAATGAAATATCCTGTTCTCCAATACCTAGGCCATGCTGTTATCTTCTCAGTAATTTCACCTGTCCTTCTACCTGGTAGGTAAGGTACAACAGAAAAGGGTGTGTTATGAGAAACGTAGCAGTTACGTTAACTTCTGGTTATGTGCTGCCGTGTAACAAACCACTCTAAAATTTAATGACTTAAAAGAAGCTTATTATTGCCTCACAATTATGCAAGTTGGCTGGGCTTGTCTGAGTGGTTCTCATTCAGAATCTCCTGGGTTTCATTTGGCTGGAAGCTGGGACTGAAGTCTTTGAAACTTGACAGGGGTGGGGATAGTTCATTCACAGGCTGGCAGATACTGCTGCTTGTTGGCTGGGAACTCAACTGGAAATGTTGACATAAATGCTGACACATGACCTCTCCTGTGACTTGGTCTTCTCACAGCATGGCGGTTGAATTATGAGACAGAGTGCCTTAAAAATGAGTGTTCTAAGAGTCAGGGAATAGAAACAGCCAGTACTTTTAAATCTGGACTTGAAGTTCCCAGAATGTCACTTTTGCCTCATTTTGTGGGTTAAAGCATTCACAGTGTCCACTCACTTTCAATAACAAATAAAATAATATCTGTTCATTGATGAAGGAGTGACCAGGTCATACTGCAGATCAACAAATGGGAAAGGAGGTATCTATCTGTTTTCCACCACTATAACATAACATTACAGGCTGGGCAATTCATAAAGAAAAAAACATTCACAGTTCAGAAAGTTGGGAAACCCAAGATCAAAGGACTCCATCTTTTGGGGGCCTTCTTTCTACATCATAACATGGCAGAAGGCATCATATGATGCAGCAGCACATGAGAAAGAGAAGGTGAGACAGAGGTGAGCTCACTTTTATAATGAAGCAATTTCCTGGTAAATAACCTACTCCTGTGATAATTGCATTAGTCATTAATGAGAATGGAGTTGTCAAGATGCAATTGTCTCTTCAGGGTCCTACCTCCCAATACTGTCTGAGTGACAATTATATTTCAACACGAGTATTGGAGGGTACATTCAAACCATAACAGGAGGTATTATGACTGATTTGAAAAACAAAATCTATCACATATAAGTTGTGTTTCAAAAGTTTAATATCACTTGATAATTTGACCAGATACACATAGTTACTGAAGAGTTACTGAAAAGTTACGGTCACATAGTTACTGAAGAGTTTTATGTAAGTGGCAAAATTCAGCAAGTTGTTAAGATAGTATGTAAATTGTGGTACTGTGAGTTGTCTTATTATAGTTATGAAATCAGAAATACATTTAGTTTCATAATTATAACTTGGGATCAGTTTTATTTGTGAACTCCAAATAATGATTTGAATGATTTTGTAATTAACTTATCTTTTCAATAACATTAATACTAGAGTTATGCTTACTGTTAACCTTTAAATATTCATTATAATATTTGTACATTAAGATGATTGAATTATCATATAGGGACAGTGAGACATCTGGAATGTTTGGTGGGATACTCAATTTGCTGCAACAAAATTATTTTAAAAGATAAACTAGTAATTATAACTTAATTTGTTCTAATTTCTTTGGAATCATATAATGTGAAGTGATGGAATGGTCTCAGACATCTCTGCTTTTGAATGTGATATATCTTATTATAGGAAGTCTTCTTCTATGTAAGAATAAATTTTGCTGGATTTATTAGGTCAATAATTGTTTCATGCAGCCAACTGACTAGTACTCTGCTATTTCATAATTGATGGAAAGCTACAAAAATTCCCACATAACTTTATGTTGTGATAAGTCTATAGAATGAAATATATAATTGTTAGATGGACATTCATACTTGTCAAAGAAAAAAAATAATGTAACTAAACTCTATGCTCCCCTTTTCCCACACCACCTCTATTTTGCTAATCCCTCTGACTAGCCAAAAACTTTTTATCTTTTTAGTATGTGAGGGACTGGGAATAGCATTTTGGCTATGAAAGTATCAAAATGATTGTGATTTAAAAATGGCAGTTTATGGGACAAAGTGTTATTCTCTGAAGTTGTGTTGGGAATAATCTGGGAATTGGGAGTACATAAGTCAAGAAGTCGTTTGACATATGGCAAAGAGAAAGACATTCTGAAAAAATAAATTCATATATAAGGCCTAGATATGTGCATTGTGGGAACTGGCAAGCCCAATCATAAAAACAATGGATAAAGAAAGATGTTGACTTTCACACACTCTTTAACTCAACATATTCATATATTTTTCCCCACAGTTTAAAGTAGTTTTGAAACTTTTGTTGTCATACCATGTATTGGATTTCCCAAAATGCAACACCTTTGGAAATACCAAAAAAAGCAAGATGACATATAAATGCACATACTCAAAAGTATGTGCATACTCATTGCTTCACCCTGTTTTCAGAGAGAAGAAAGCAAAAAAACAAAATGTTAGCAGTATACAACATCCAAATAGCTAATAAGAGAAATAAATCAGTTCAAGACTAATTAAAACATCAAGGAATTTGCAGAGATAGACATTTCCCAATAAATTGGAATGAAATGAATTGGTTAGAAAAATTGTGGACCCCAGATGCAGCTCAGTGTTAGAGTACCTGTTTAATATGTGCAAAGCACCTCATATATACATATGTATTTTATATATATGTATATATTTCATTATGAACATATTACATAGAATTATGTATTTCATAGTATACTTCATTATATAATTCATATATATGTAAATGGATTTTAGAGAATATCAAAATACATTTTATGCCTTGGTGTGTTTCAGACTTTGTGACTAAATCAAATTTTTAATTTTAATATTTTTAATGATATCTTTATGGACACGTGGTTCACATACCATATAGATGTATACATATGTATAAATGAACTTTGGTATGCTCACAAATTCATGGAACCATTGCTAGCATGAATTTGAGAACCTTCTCATCACCCTCCTTCCAAAAAACCCATGTCTATTATTAGTCCCATCTATAGGCAACCACTATTCTAGTTTATAATTTAACTTATTATAGACATTTCATATAAACAGAATCATATGTTATGGGTTTGTTTTGTGACTGACTTTCTTTCATGTATCCTCAATAATGTTTATAAGGTTCATCTACATTGAAGGTTATATCCAGCTTCACACCTTTAATAACAAATACTCCCTCTGATGGTTATACCACATTTTATTTATCTGTGCATGTGTTAATGTACATCTGGTTTCTTTACACTTGTTAATATGAATACTGCTGCTATAGATATTCTTCACGTGCAAGCTTTTCTAGGAACACATATTTTCAGTTGCTTTTGGTATATTCCTAGAAGTGGGATTACTAAATCTAGTGTGAATTACAGTAAATATTTTGCAAGCCTACATTGTTATCCTGGGATATGGGGCAGAGAGAAGGAAAAAGAGTTTAAAGCTGGGAATCTGAGTAAAGTGCGTAGAAAGTAGTTACTCTTGGTGTCAGTAAAATAAAAGACATAGTCTATGAGGCATGGAGGGAAATTCTGGAACTGAAATTATTTCCACTGGCTAAAAACAAATATTTTTTCTTTGGGATCCTGAGAAGTGAATGATGCCTGAATGTCCACACAAGTACAGGGCAAGAGTAAAGGCTTATATTTAAAAGAAACAAAGTCTATTCGTTCACTTGACTGTATCCTTTTAAGCATGTACTTTGTGGCAAGTCCTTTTCTAGGTGATTGGGGCACATCCTTAAACACAAAGCAAGTCCTGCCTTCATGGAGCTTTTGTCCTACTAGGGATTAAGGACGTGTTCTGAACTCACTCCTGCAAAATGATGGTCGGAAAAAAACAGTATGGTTTGTGCATTTCAAGGTAAAAATATTTTTAGTAAAAGAACAGGAAAATAACCATCTGATCAAATAGAAGTTAAGTAATCAATTCATATCTAGTCTAATTGATCTAATTAAACTTTATCCAACCATGTGATCAATGTCTAATCAATTTAGTTCTGTATTAAATAAAATTTTTTTAAATCCCCTAGTCATCTGATCCTCCTCTACTCTGTGCCTCAGCAGTGATGTTTGCTTCTATGTATTTTACATGTTTTCATGTATATGAAGCATAATTTCTAGGTTCTGAGGTTACCAATTGTGATGCACCATTCAAATAATATTTTTGTAAGAATATATTAATAAAAAGGGGCATTAGCCAAGCAAATAGGCACATACATTGCAAATATATTTCAGGGAAAAAACAAGCTTCTTAGATTAGAATAAATGCCATGTATGTAACTTGAATAACTTCAAGTTCATCACTTCCATTCCAGGGGGTGGGGAAGTTCAGTCCCTAGATGGTATTACTGAGAACCCTCTTTTGGGTGTCCCTCCAATCTCTTTCTCTATACTGATTTTTTCACCTGGGCAATCTTATCAGTTATTGCCCTGTGGTTAAGACTTACTGGCTGTTTCCTGCCAGAAGCACTGACTTCTAAATTGTCTCTAGGTTGGTGTCTAGGTCCTGCTAGCTTCCTCTGGAGAGCTTACTTTTAACCCTTTGGTTTTCTGATCTCAGAGGCTCAATAGTTTTTCAGAATTTTAGAGGAAGAACAGATTCTGGCTGCTTTGTTATAAAATATAGTTTAAGCCCCTTCTTTGACTCAAGTTTATCATAAGAGGGCCTAGAATATGAAATCCCAACTCTGGTTGGGTTTTGAAATATGATTTTTTTTGTACTTTTCTATAAATGAAGGTTTATGTCCATTAAAAAGTTAAAAAGGCGTAATCAGAATCATGTTACATATTCTATATACACACAAAAAATACTGCATATGAATTTGTGTATTTTGTGTCACTAAATATGGGCAATTACATTTTCCACTTTACTGGGTTGCCTAGTATTCCATTTTATGAACATGTGAGATATTAGTTCAAAAACATTTAGGTTGGTTTTATTTTTTCTTATTATTTTAATATTGATACAATTAACATCTTTTATACATGTATTACAGATGTGTGTATATATATATGTGTGTGAGTGTGTGTGTGTGTGTGTGTGTGTATGTGTGTGTGTGTCTTTGGACACTAGTATAAGTATACCTATATGTTAAATAAATACCTAGAGGTGGATCTGTTGGGTGTATGAATATATGTATTTTTGATATTTTAATTTTTTGAATAAAATTTCTCTCATTGAACCTAAACACATTTACAAAGTCCTAGAATTCAAGCCATGGCTGACACTGTGATATTTGTCAGGAACACTGCATAAGATGGAGAAAATATTTAAGGCTTTTCTTGGAACAGTAACATATTTAAAATATCATATGAATGGAAAAATGTTTTTTTGGTGATTTAGGACATAAAAAACACCCAGTTGGATTACTTTTCTATCTTCTAACAGTAAAGGGTATCACTGTCATTTGGAGGTACTTGATAGATGCTTATAAAAATCTAAATGATCTGGGGCATGCAAATATCAAATGAAAATTAAGATGCAGAAGCCACATTTGATCCCTATTCCCATTTATTGAACATATGCTTATTATATATTCTGTGATTGTCTATATTTATAAAAAACTTATTATGAAATCCATTTTTTTTCTATTTTCAAGTAACTCCCGAAACATGAAGATAATGACAGAAAATCAGCTTGACACAGATACCCGTGCATTTGCACTGCTGCATGCCCATCAGGCTGACTGCTGAATTATTTCATGATAAGATAATTTTCCTTCAAGTCTTAATACCATAGAGGTCACATGGTCTGGTGGTATTCAGGAGGGAACTGTCACTTTCAGGCTCCTAATATCAGTCACTCTTCTATCTATATTTGGTTTATGGATTCAGGAAAGTGTGATAGCAGTTATTAGCTGCTCTCAGAAAATCCTCTTGCAAGATAGATTTGTTTCCTGATTAATGATGGAAATGATCCAGTATTAATTTCAGTTTTTGATATCAACAATTTTATGTTAACATCATTCTTGTTATATTCACCTTTCAAATTACTATGATTATTCTAATGATTAAAACACTATTATTTGATTTAGATTCACTCTAATTACCAGAAAGAGCATTTCTGACATTTCTAACTAGGTTTGGGTATATGGGGTTGCTCCTCAACCAACAAAGGATTTTTTTTTTTAGTTTTTTTTCCCCTGCGAATTCATATAAGTTTAAAGCATGTAAAACCAGAGAAGTAGTAAGTTATGTCTTATTTGAATATGATTCTTGAAAGGTGCTATGAAATTTGTTTTTATTTTTAGCCTTGAAATTAGGATACCTTATTTATTTTTTGTTTAAAGAGGCATATCCTTTAAAAAATTTTTATTAATAATAACACCAAATTCCTTTGTTGATTACTTTTAAGTCACATTCTGAGACAATTTTACCTTTCTACCATATGTAATTCCCTATGATTAATGAGAATGAGGGATTTTAATTGCCAAAAAATCCTGAGTTACTACTCACAGAATGTAATAATTACCTTAACACTTCTCACTTTAAGAAATGTTCTGATGAAGTAAATCAATGCAGGCAGAAAATAATTTAAAACTCATGCAAAACCAATGTTGGTTCTTTTTTTATTTATCTATTTATTAATCTCTATTTTTTCTAGCTTTATTGAGTTTTAACTGACAAAATTATGTACGTGTGAAATGTACAATGTGATGATTTGATACATGTACACATTGTGAAATGATTGCTGCGATCAAGTTAATTAATACAGCCATCAGCTCACACTATTACTATTATTTTGTTATGAGAATACTGGAGATCTTCTCTCTCAGCAAATTTCAAGCATGTGACACAGCATTATTACTACTGTCACCATGATACATTAGATACCTGTACTTATCCATTTTGTAACTGAAAGTCTGTGCCCCTTGATCCTTTGCCCCCAACTCCCAGATACTGGCAGCCACTGCTCTACTAGTTTGCCTTTTACACATTTGAAACATAAGTGAGGTTATACAGTATTTGTCTTTTTGTGTTACCTTATTTCATTAAGTATAATGTCCTATTGCTTTATCCACATTGTCACAAACGACAAAGTTTCCATCAATTTTTATTTTTTTCATCAATTTTAATTTTTTTCATCAACTTTTATTTTTTCCATCAATTTTAATCTACATGGGTGTGCAGGTATCTCCTTGACATATTGATTTCTCTGTTTTTGGATATCCAGATTTGGAATACCTGGATCTTGTGCTAATTCTGTTTTTAAGTTTTGAGGAACCTACATACCATTTTCCTACATTCCCACCAAAAGGGTACAAGGGACCCTTCTCTCTGAATCCTCATGAATTTTTATCTTTTGCTTTTTGAAAATACTCATCCCAACGGGTGGGAGGTGACATTTTATTTTGACTTTGATTTTCATTTCCTTGGTGATTAATTTTGTGGAGCTCTTTTCATATACCTATTGGCCACGTGCATGTTTACTTTGGATAAATGTCTATTCAGCTCCTTTGCCTGCTTTTTAATTTGATTTATTTTATTTTTATTTCTTTGCTGTTGAGTTGAATGAGCTAATTGTATACTTTGGATATCAATCCCAATCAGTTATAGCTTTGCAAATATATTCAACCACTCTGCCCTTCTGTAGTTTCTTTTAATTTTGCCAATTGTTCCTTTGGCCATGCAGAAGCTTTTGATTTTGAGGTAGTCCCATTTATCTATTTTGTGTTCATATTAAAAATATCATTGTCAAGAACAATGTCAAAAGTCTTTTTTCTGTATTATTTTAGGAGTTTTAGGGTTCAGGTCAAACATTTAGGTATGTAATCCACTTCCAGTTCATTTTCACATAGGTTGTAAAATAAAGTCCAACTTTGTTCTTTTGCATTTTAATATCTGTTTTCCCAGCCCTTTGATTTATTGGCCTGAATTGATTACATTTCCTCTTTTCACATTGTGTATTCTTGGAAAACTTGCTGAACATTATTTGACCATATATGCCTGGATTTCAATCATCACTGGATTACTTATCATACTAAAACAGTATATATGCAATATACGTAGTTGTTATACTATATTTTTTTGGGGGGAGGGCATAATAGCAAGAAAAAATGTCTGTACATATTTAGTACAAATGCAGTTTTTTCCTGTTTTCTATTCTTGGTTGAATCTGTGAAAACATAATCTGTAGATATCAAGATCAACTGTATTTTGTTGAGAATTTTTTGTACACATATTAATCAGGAATATTGGTCCATAATTTTCTTTTATTATCATTGTCTGGATCTCATATCAGAGTAATTCTGGCTTAGTAAAATTGGTTTGGAAGTGTTTCCTCCTCTTCAATTTTTTGGGGGAACAATTTGAGCAGGGTTTGGCATTAGTTGTACACATATTTGATAGAATTTGCCAGTGAAGCCATATAGTCATAAGGGTTTCTTTGTTGTGAGGTTTTTGATTACTGATTCAATCTTCTTAACTTGTTTTAAGTATGTTAATATTTTCTATTGCTTCTATATGTTTACTTTTTCTTCTCCTCGTTTTATGTCTGGATGTCACATTTTACACCTTTTTATATTTTGTATTTATTTGAAATTATTGTAGCTGTAGTTATTTTATTATTTATTATATTTGTAGTTATTTTATTGTTTATTGTTTAACTTTGACACTAGGATTAAAAGTTATTTATACATTACCAGTACAGTATTGAAATAGCCTAATTTTTATTATATATCTATCTTCACCAATGAGTTTTATACTTTATATATTTTCATTTCACTACATAGCATTCTTGTCAACTTGAAAAATTCTCGTTATTGTTTCTTGTAAGGTACATCTTGTGGTGATAAATTACTCAGCATTTATTTTTCTGGGATTATCTCTATCTCTATTTTTGTGAACAGTATTGCTGGATATAGTTCTTGGTGAGCTGTTTTTTTTTCTTTATTCTTTCATCCCTTTGAATATATCATTCAATGCTTTCCTTGCTTGTGAAGTTTCTGCTGCTAAGTCCACTGAGAGCCGTGTAGAAGCTCCCTTGCATGTGACAAATTTCTTTTCTCTTGCTGCATTTAGTATTTTTCCTTTGATTTTGACAATTAAAATTCATTTGGGGATTATCTTCTGTGGGTTTATCTTTCTTGAGGTTCTTTGACCTTCATTAATGTGGAAGATCACATCATTCATTGGATTGGAAAGTTTAGCCATTATTTCCTTAAATAAACTTTCTACCTCTTACTCTCTCCCCTATTTTCTGGAATTCCCATAATTTATATATTAATTTGTTTGATTGTGTCCCATATGTCCTGTTTATGTTCTTCACTCTTTTTTCATCCTGTTTAATTGACCAATTTGAATTACCTATCTTTGAGTTCACTGATTCTTTCTTCTGCATGATTGACTCCACCATTAAAGCTCTTTATTGAACTTTTTTTTTTTATCTCTGTCATTTTATTCTTCATCCCCAGGACTTCTGTTTGATTTCTTTTTATCATTTCCCTTTCTTTATCAAACTTCTAATTTTGTTTATGCATTGTTGATTGATCTCATTTACTTGTTTTCATGTTTCTCTTACATATAATTAAGTTTCCTTAAGACAATTATTTTGAATTATTTGCCAATCAATCTATAGATCTTCATTTCTTTAGGGTAATTTACTGTAGTTTTATTAATATCTTTAATGGTGTCACATTTTCCTGATTCTTCATGATCTATATAAGTACGTATGGATATTGGTCTTAGTCTATTTAGGCTGCTATAACAAAATACTAATATGTAGCTTATAAACAACAGAAATGTATTTCCCACAGTTTGGGAGGCTAGAAAGTTCAGTATCAAGGCACCAGCAACTTTCTTGTAAGGGCCTATCCATTATCTCTCATAGTGCCCTCTCACCATGTTTTAACACAGCAGATGGTGCAATGAGCTCTCTAGGGACTCTTATAAAGGCAACAATTTCATTTTTGAGAGCTCTGTCTTCATAATATAACCCCTTCCAAAAGATCCAACACCATCTTTTAATACCATCAGTTTGAGAGTTATATTTTAACATATGTATTTTAGGAGAATATATTAAAATTATAGCAGTGAATGCTTAAAAGACCAAACACCTCTTCCTGTCTTTATAGACTTGATTTTGGTAGGTCAAGACAACCTG
Source organism: Callospermophilus lateralis (assembly GCF_048772815.1). Taxonomy (NCBI): domain Eukaryota; kingdom Metazoa; phylum Chordata; class Mammalia; order Rodentia; family Sciuridae; genus Callospermophilus; species Callospermophilus lateralis. Next base: position 40,416,147 of record NC_135305.1, on the reverse strand, counting down.
TTGGGTTACCAGTCTGATTGGAATTCCTCCTGGGTCTCAGTTGAGTGGAATAGGAGCCATATCATGTGGCTGCTGTGTCAACAGTGGGTCCTGTGATTGTGGACTTATTACCAGGGACTTACATGCGTGTTGATCCTGTTTGGTCCTTGGGTGGATTGTATTGCCTCTAGGACTTCTGTCAGTAGGGGTGGCTCTGAAACAAAGGTCTGATTCAGGGTTCAGTTGTGTTAATAGATGATGGGCTTTTGTCCAGTTGCTTGGACAGCTGCAGTTCCTATTGGGTGTGACCATAGCTTCATCAATAGGTAGGTCTGTGGACAGGTGATTGGTCATAAACCACCCACTCCTGTATGGAGCTGGAACCTGATCACAGGGTGGCTTCAGGGGCAACAGATAAGAATGAGGCCTGCTGGCTTGTCCTGGAAGTATGTATGGTATATTTCCTAGTGTATTTCTGAGCTCACAGGACCACTTATGAACTACTGCTGAGAGGGGTTAGAGATGGTTTTACAGAACTACATCAAGATCCTTAGTGAGACTGAGGTTGGCAGGACTGCTTGTACGGGCATGGATGGGCATGTCTTCTTACAAACTCCTGGATTAGGAGAACAGTGCAGAAGCTGAGAGGTTCTGGAGTCAAGGTAAAGGACCATTTTAGAATCTTTTGTGGGATGAAAGTCTTCAAGGCTTCTCTGGGTTCATGAATATATGTATCTTGTGGTTGTTCCTAGGAGGGGCAGAACTAATCCCAGACTACGATAGGTACTAGATTCAGATTATGAGCCACTTCAAGGTCCACATTTAGGATCGAGGTCAGTGGGTCTATCACCCAAGGTCCAAGTGGGTGGCATTCCTCCCAGGTCCCTCTGCAGATAGTGCCAGTGGGAGGACGAAAGCCAAACGAAGTTGTACGTGAGTTTACATAGAAAGGTGGTTGTTTCCAGGTCTGTGGCCAGGACTGCAATTGGCAAGTCTGCCACCTGGCCATGGGCCTGTACTTTTAAAATGTCTCTTCTTGGTCCTGAGCTCTGCATAAAACTCATACAAAGGTACTTTTGTCTGTGAATGACTCCTGTTGCTGCTGTGAAGGGATATAAGCAGGAGAACACCTGTTGCACATTCTTGCTAAAGTGACTCCTCGGAATTTTTTATTGTGATTTTTCTATTATTAGTATTCCAACAGGTTAAAACTAGGGAGTACATTACACTGTTTTACACTCTCCTTTGCTTAGTGAAATTCTGTATAATGGGGTATCCTAGACATTAGAAATTCCATTTTAATTCTGGAACTACATCTGAATCCCAAACTGAAATTTATATAAACTGCCAAGAAAAAGAAACTTAATTAAGATACCCTGTTCCCATTCCTTACCTCCAAGGTCATCCTTAAATACAAACATCTGTTGTTACCCAGCCATCTGTACCCAAGGTCAATTCTAGCTTGCTGCACCAAAAGTCATTTCCATCTTTCTCTTGTTCCTTGTCAAAGGTATATAAACCTCTACTTAAGTGACTCTGGCTGCTATGCAACTTGATTGAGCACCCTGGCAGGCCTTCTCTGTCAATAAACTTTGCTTACTGAGCATGAGACTCTATCTCCAGAGATTTCTTACAGTGTTCTGTCTTAACACTGTAACTGTGACTAATATTTTTTTAAAAAATCTTCAAGTATATCTTTAATTTCTGGATCTTATATGTCTTATATTCCATTGCCAGGATATTTTTTCTTGTAATATCATAAAATTTTCTCCTGTGAAATATTACTTCTTTATTAGTCATTTTGTTAGATCTGGTTCAGGTTTTTTTTTTTTGTTATTCTAAAATTAAAAAGACTGCCAAGTATAAGACTTTATTAATACTCTGTATCATTTGTATTTTACTAATATTTTACTTTTGAATTATTTATTTTATTTTTTTATATTCTGCTTTCAATTCTTCAAAATATCTTTGGAAATCTTCATCATAAGAGTATCAGATTGATAATTTGAAGGTTAATTAATCAAGTTGATGTATTATGATGTCTTTAAAGAAACAAGGAGATAAATGAGTTATTGAAACAATATTGAAATTTTTTAAATATTTTATTTTTTTTAGTTGCAGATGGACACAATATCTTTATTTTATTTTTATGTAGTGCTGAGGATTGAACCCAGGACCTTGCACATGCTAGGCCAGTGATCTATCACTGAGCCACAACCCCAACCCACAATATTGAAGTTTAACAGTAAAATATATATTTGGGGAAGTTTGTTTTCTTAAGATACTTTTGCACAACAGTAAATTAATGTGCCATTAATATGTATTCTCAGTTTTTCTGAATGGGATCAGTACCACTGTTGATAACCCCTGAAATATTTCCCGAGTATTATCAAGGGGAATAATTTTTTTTAGGTAGAAACTAATCCCCACACTAGATCAGAAAACCTTTACTTAAAAAAAAAAAAAAAAACAACCTGTTGTATTAAAAAGAATTTCATATTCAAAAACAGTAAAGGTAAGTTCAGATTTATACCCTGTCTCATTTGACCATACTTTTAATCTAAAGAAAGTGAAGGAAGCAATTCAGATCATGCCTGAGAGGGCAATTTAGGAAAAAAAAAAACAAAAAACGCTTATTTAGTAAAAACATAATTTAATATTCAGAATTCTCTTTCGGGTTGATTGATTTCCAACTCAGAAGACAATACCCATCCTCCTACATTACACTCACTCTATTGACTCAAAAGAATGGAATTGGAAATTATTGCAAAAGGTTCATAAACTTTAATAGATGACAAGCTGCCTTGCAACTTAGTGTTAGAGGCAAGCCAGAGACTCATTTTGCAGCTTCTTAGTCAAGTATCTATTATTAAAATGCTTCTTTGGCTCCAAAACTATTGCTCACACAAAACTTGCTTGCTTGTTTTACAGCCTTCAGAACCTCCCTTTGGTTTTGCTCCTTAGCCATTGCCATCTATTGTCAAAATCATAGGGTGGGCAGGGGAGGGGGGAGCAGGCAAGATGGTAGAGTAGAGAGAGGAATCTTGGCCCAGCAGTTCCTCAGCACCAGACCTACAAAGTGGGAAGACTGCCTCCCCGTGAGGTGAGTGAAAAAGGAACCTCGCAGATACACAATATTGTACTGTTAAAAAACAAATTCACAGAGCTATAGAGAGTTGGTAATTTGAGCATAAGAAATAACAACTTGGAGATGCACTAGCTCCCACTGCCAACAGAGCTAAGTGGGCTGGGCAGAGGAGAGCAGCGCAGGCCTGTAGTTTTAAAATACAGAACAAATGACCTGGGGAAACCTGTGATTTACAGGGAAAAGCTGATTTTAATGGACACCCAGTTGGTAGGGTAAGTATCTCACTGTTAACAAACCCCAAGTAGAAGGCATTCAGTGGGGGTGGAAGGCCTTCAGCCACCCCTGTGCAGAAGGTGAGGAAAACATTCCCAAATGCTGAAGGATGCTGTGCCCCATGGTTGCAGTGAACAGAGATAGGGCTGGCGGGAATTCTTAAAGGACTTACCAGCTGCCGCAGTCTCTGGGAATTTTTTTTCCCAATTGCTTAATATTGGGAGATTGGAAGCTGAGAGCTACTACACCAGTATGACCTCTGGGTTAGAAGAAACGCAAGGACAGTGGCCCAAATAAAGGCTGAAAGTTCATCATTGCCAACAGAGTTGACCACCACAGTGGAAACAACCCTTTTTAGTTAAGATTTGTTTTCTTTTTTTCTATTTCTTTTTTTTGCTATTTTTTTTAACCTTTTTAAAATTTTAACTTTTTTCCATTTTTTCTAACATCATTTGACCATATCATATTAGTATTCACTTTCTTTTTTTAAAAAAAATTATGCATTGTTTTGTTTGAGTGTGCATGTGTGTGGTTGTGCATGATTTTACTGTTTAGACAGCTCTGAAAATATATATAACTTACATATTAAAACTCTCTCTTGCACGTGTTCAATATTTATCCTATATTAGAATTAGTTGGAGTACAATTATACGAGGATTTGAGTTATTTTAATCTTATATTTGCTGGTTCATTCATACATAGGTTTTGGGCCTTCCCTTTCTTTACTCTTTTCCCACAGTAACAGCATTAGTTTTCTGTTTTCTCCTCCACTTTATCCTTTTTTCCTTATTTCAGTTAACTTTTAATTCCCTCCTCATTATACCTGACACCTGTTTTCTCTATCTCCTGCCTCCCCCCTGTTCACTTTTTCAAACACTTCAAACTTTGCCTTCCTACCCTATTTTCTCTTAAGAAACTATAATCTTACTAAAATAGAAATCATATAGATTATGTAATTTCTACTATATTCAAATTGTTGTGATTATTAATATAGTAGACAACATAGTAAGCACCAACTGTTGAATGCCTGATCTAGTTCTCTGATTTGTATTCTTGGTACTGTTGTTAAATGCTAACCCCACCATTCCTGTATAGATGGCAGTCAGTGTTAAAGGTGTCAAAGCAGGCACCAGATGTTTATATTAATGCTGTACATCTGTTGTTGGCATTAGTGCCATTCCTGCCTCCCCCTTCCCTCTAAGAGGGGCTGAAAACACATTGACACTTTAAGATGACAGAGTAGAAACCCTGCTGCTGAGAATTGCATCTCAATTAAGCAGTAGTGAATCTCACTCCTGATACAGTATAGCCCCTTCTGAGCCTTAACATTACTTCAACTCAAGAGTTGAGGAGACAAAAAGCTCAAACCAACAACCAGGACTCAAGGAGGAACAATCAGAGATGGACTTTAGGTCCTACTCCTTGACATCTACTATATATCAAAAACAGAGATGTATAAGAACAAATAAGATAATAATTACACACAAAAGAATACACATAGAAGAGAAAGGGGGATCCATCTCTATTGATGCATAAGTCTAAGATCTCTGAAAACATGAGGAAACATGTCAACAAATCTTCCCCCAAAGTTCACAAACCCAATAAAGGGTGAAGTGAAGTAAATAAAATCCCAGAGAAATATTATAAAAAAACTGATTATTAAAATGTTTAATAAAATAAAAAAATTAAGAAATAAATTATGAAAGCAGATAAAGGAGATTAAAGACCACTTCAATAAAGAAACAGAAATATTGAAAAAAAAGCAGAACTCAGAAATGAAAGACCTAATTAATCAAATTAAAAATTCACTTGAAATTACAAATAACAGATTAAATTGCATAGAAAATAGAACTTTAGCCCCTGGATACAGAACTTTAGGACTTGAAGACAGGGTGTATAAATTTGACTATGCAGGGTATGTAAAATTAACTATGCAGGTGAAAAAATGGTAGAACATGATCAGAACTCTGGGACATTATCAAGAGACCCAACTTGAGAATCAATGGGATAGAAGAGAACTGGAGATATAGACTAAAGGCATAAAGAATATTTTCAATGAGATTGTTACAGAAAAAAAAAATTTCTTATATCAGAAATGAGATACACATTCTGCACAGGAGGCTTAAGGACCCCAAAGAGATCAAATCAAATGAGAAGTTCTTTAAGACACATCATAATCAAAATGTGTAGCAGAAAATAATGAAAGAATGTTAAAAGCTACAAGAGGGAAACATCAGATCACGTTGAGAGGAAAATCAATAACATTCTTTTCTGATTTCTCAATTCCATCCCTAAAATCAAGTAGGGCCTGAAATAAGATATTCTAAGCACTAAAAGAAAACAACTACTAATGAAGGTTAGTTTCAAAATTAAGGGGGAAAACTTTCCATGACAAGAATGAACTAAAACAATTTATGATCACCAAACCAGCACTACAAATAATACTCAAAGATAAACTACACATAGAAGAATTCAAAAACCAATCCAAATGTTCCCAATAGAAGATCAAGAGAAGACTAATCGACTAAAGAAGCAAGACAGTATTGAATATAGCAAACAATCAAAATGTCATATCCATGCTAACACTAAATGTTAATAGTCTCAACTCCATAATTAAAAGACATAAATTAGCATATCAAATAAAAATATAAAATTCAACTGTATGCTGTTTACAGGAGATTCATTTTATAGGCAAAGATACACACAGGCTGAAGGTAAAAGGATGGAAAGTATATTCCACACAAATGCACCCCTAAAATAAGCAGGAGTAACTATTCTCATATCTGTCAAAGCAGATTTGAAGCATAAATTAATCAGAAAAGACAAAGAAGGCCACTATATCCTGGTAATGGTAACAATCCAACAAGAAGATATGATGATAGTAAAAATTCATGCCACAAATGTAAGCATGCCCAATTACATAAAAAAATACTACATTACATTAAATTTTAGATAGTCTCCAACACAATAATACTGGGTGATTTCAACACACTCAATAAAGATATTTCTGACCTAAATAAAACTATAAGTCAAATAGATCTAACAGGCATCTATAGAATATTTTTCCCCAAAAGAGCTGAATTTACCTTCTTCTCAGCAGCTAATAAAACTGATTCTAAAATAGACCATATTATATGTAATGAAGTAAATCTTAGAAAATACAAAAAAAACTATATAATCGTATGTATCCTATCAGATTATAATGAAACTAGAAACAAAAGCAAGAAAAATACTAGAAACCACATAAACATATGGAAATTGAACAATACTCTTTTAAATGAAGAATGGATCAAGGTGGAAAAAGCAGAAATCGAGAAATTCTCAAACAAATGAGAACAGAGATACAACATATGAAAATGTCTGAAATAATTAAGATCAGAGCTGAAATTAATGAAATTGAGAGTAAAAAATAATAAATAGGATCAGTGACACAAAAAGTTGGTTCTTCCAAAAGATAAATAAGATTGATAAACCCTTAGACAACCTAATGGAAAGAGAGAGAAGACTCAAATTAATAAAATTAGACATGAAAAAGGAAATATCATTATAGACCTTCTGAAATTCATAGAATCATCAGAAACTAATTTAAAAATTTGTACTCTAATAATTAAACTGGGAAATCTAGAATACATTGGAAAATTTCTAGACTCCTATGACTGGCTCCAGGAATATATAGAAAACCTAAACAGTTTGATTTTAAGTAATAAATTTGAAGCAGCAATTAAAAGCCTTACAACAAAGAAAAGCCCAGACCCAGAAGAATTCTCAGCTGAGTTCTACCAGATTTTAAAGAAGAACTAACATCAGTCATTCTCAAATTATTCCATGAAATTGAAAGGGAGGAAACACTGTCAAATACGTTCTACGAAGCCAGTACAACCCTGATACAAGAACAAGATAAAGATGCATCAAAGGAAGAAAATACGGACCAATATCCCTGAAGAATAAAGATGAGAAAATCCTTAGTAAAATATTAGCAAACTGCATTCAAAAACATTTCAAGAAGATAATATGCCATGATCAAATCATTTCATTCCAGGGATACAAGATTGGTGTAATGTATCCAAATCAACAACTGTAATTCACCACTTAAACAGAATTGAGGACAAGAATCACAGAATCATCTCAATAGATCCAGAAAGTCCTTGGATAAACTCCATCACCATTCATGTTAAAAATGCTGGGGAGAAGCTACGGGTGGAAGGAACTTACCTCAATATCTCAAAGGCCATTTATGACATACCCAAAGCCAACATCATACTGAATGGAAAAAAAAAAAAAACCCTAAAAACATTTCCTCTAAAATCGGAATAAGACAAGACTCTCTGCCCTCACCACTCCTATTCAATATATCTTCAAAACATTAGCCAGAGCAATCAGGCAAGAGAAGGAAATCAAAGGGATACAAATAGGAAAAGAAGGAGTCAAACTATTTTTGTTTGCTGATGACATGATCATGTATATAAAAGACCCCAAAAACTCCACTAGTAGACTTCTAGAACTTAAAAATGAGTTCAGCAACAAAGCAGGATACAAGACCAACACCCCAAATCAAGTAACATTTCTAAACTCCAACAGTGCTTCAGCTGAATGAGAAAGAAATCAAGAAAACCACCCCGTTCACAGCAAACTCAAACAAAACACAGCACAACAAAAACAAAAGCAAAAAAAAAAAAAAAAAAAAAAAAAAAATTGGGACTTAATGTAACCAAGGAGGCAAAAGTTCTCTACAACGTAATTTATTGTTGGGAGCAATGAATAAATCATTACTTTGAACTATGTAACCCTGGACAGTGAGGAACTGCTTCTGGGAATCTTTCTGTGGGAAAAGTGCTGAGGGAAATGCCTATTTGCAAGTGACTTCTGTTGATAGGGAGAATTCCATGCTTGTCATGGAATTTACTAGTTTAAAAGCCTTAAATTCAAATCCCAGCTGCCAGGAGGTAGAAAAGATGGGCCTGAACTGATAAGCTCCAACTATGCTGTTTTGCTCATAAACTTAGTCCTGTTTACCTTGAAGAAGGCTTTTCTCAGTGAATCCCTTTGATGTTTAAAACCTATAAATAAAATAAACATGCAGAGCCTCACTCATTGTTAGAGATCAGACCCCATCAGGGCTGGCTTACCCACTGGGCCTCCCTACATCTATTTCTGCTTATTTGCCTTTATTTCCCTTATTTCTTATATTTCTAATCCAACTCATCACCCCATCTGGGAAATGGTTCAGCAGTCATGCATGTTCGTGTTAATTTATAGAACACTGAAGAAAGAAATTGAAGAAGACCCAAGAAGAGGGACACACCTCCTATGTTCTCGGATGAGCAGTATTAATATTATCAACATGGCCATATTACCAAGAGTATCATATAGATTCAGTACAATAACATAAAAATCCCAATGACATTCTTCACATTATTGGAAAAAAACCCCAAAAAAACAACAATCCTTAAATTCTTTTGGAAGGATAAGAGACCAGAATAGTCAAAAGCAATACTGAACTAGAGAAGTAATACAGGATACACTATAATACCTAATCTGAAATTATGCTACAGAGGTGCCATAACAAAAACAACATGGTACTGGCATCAAAATAGACATGAAGACCATGGAACAGAATACTAGACACAGAGACAAACCCATGTATTTACAGCCATCAGATACTTGAGGAAAGTACCAAAATTCTATTATGGAGAAGAGAAAACCTTTTTAACAAATGGTACTAGGAAAGCTGGGTAGCTAAATTAAATAGATCCCTATTTCTCACCCTGTACAGAAGTAAAATTAGAATGGATCAATGACTTAGAAATTAGATGAGAAATCTTGCAACTGCTAGAAGAAAAGGTGGGATCAATACTCCATCGTATTGGTTCTGGCACCAACTTCCTTAATAAGACCTCAATGATCAAGAAATAAAAGCAAGAATCAATATGTGAGATGCCATAAAATTAAACAGTTTCTGCACAGCAACATAAATGATAAAAGCATGAAGAGAGAACTTATAGAACAGGAGAAAATCTTTGTTAGCTATTCAATAGGTAAAGAATAAAAATTAAACCAGAGACCTTGTGCCTAATGGAAGAAAAATTAGGCACAAATCTCCATCATGTCATATTAGGCCTCAACTTCCTTAATAAGACTCTTAGAGCACAAGAATTAAAACCAAGGATCAATAAATGGAATGGATTCAAACTAAAAGGATTCTCAGCAAAAGAAGCAATCAATGAGGTGAATAGAGAGCCTACATCTTGGGAGAAAATCCTTACCACAAGCACATCAGATAGAGCACTAATCTCTAAAATATATAAAGCACTCCAAAACCCTTAACACTGAAAAAACAACCCAATCAATAAATGGGCCAAGGAACTGAACAGACTTCTCAGAAGAGGATATACAGTCAATCAATAAACATGTGAAAAAATGTTCATCATCTCTAGCAATTAGAGAAATGCAAATCGAAACTACTCTAAGATTTCACCTCAGTCCAGTCAGAATGGCAGCTATCAAGAATACAAACAATAAGTATCGGCGAGGATGTGGGGGAAAAGGCACACTCATATATAGCCTTTGGAACTGAAAATTTGTGCAGCCAAAATGGAAAGCAGTATGGAGATTCCTTTGAAAACCTGGAATGGAACCACCATTTGACCCAGCTATCCCACTCCCCCCAGGTTTACCCAAAGGTGAAATTCTCTGTGCTATAATTATATATAATTTCACCTTTATATATAAGTAAATAAAACCAATCAAATATAAAAACACAGTTGAGGAAAAGGAAGTTTAGGAGAGTATAGGGAAGAGAATAGGGGAGGGAAGAGAAGATAGGAGGAAAAAAGGGAGAGAAAACTGGAGGGATCATGAACTGAAACTGAATTCCAGGCATGTATGGATGTTTGTGTTTGTTTGTCAGGATGAACCCAACTACTATGTATAAATATACATATAAATAAAAAGGTCTAATAAAAATCACATTTAACTTCAGATGCCATTATAAATACCATTCATACAAATTTAAGTATATTTTTTAATCCTTTAATCTAAATGATATCCTAATAGCCTGTGGTGTTAAATAGGCTTCTCATTGCTTTTACTTTGTGGGATCTTGAAATCACAATAGGAAAGTTTAAGTAATAATTTTAAATGTGAAATAGGTTAGTTATTTCTTTTTGTGTTTGTGTAAAATAGCTAATAAGTAGGCCAGTGTGTAATGTCAATGATAACAAATTACTATGTTACATGCATTTTATATAATGTCCATATTATACTCTCATTTGTAAATTAAAAAAAAAAATCTGTGTTTCACTGACAACAATATGACCCAGATTTTCATTTATTTTGATGATATCTTATGTATTTCTGCAATTTTCACCTAGTCCATACTTCCTGCTCTTTCACATTAGTGTATTATCCAGAAAGGATTCCTTTTACAAATCTTGAGTTTCCTTGCTAATTTGCCACATTTATCTTTACAGAAAACACCACGATTAACAACTGTGATGATTTTTTCCTTCTACTTAGCCTCTTCTATGAACACATAGAATCTATTTGCTCAGTTTACAATGTTAATTTTTACAGCTGATAATGTTGGTTGTCTGTATTTTTTCTTTAGATATGCAAAAGTATCCTATGTGGATTCATCTCCCTATCTAGATTGTAAATTATCAATTTAAGTGTTACATTTTTTATTAGCTTCTTTATTTCCTTTTGCCTATCTATTCTCCTGTTACTTGTTTCAGTTCTCAAAAATTGTTGACTTTTTAATCTACTGAAATGTAAATAGGAATTTCTCATTGTGGTTCCTTGTAGTTCATTTATTTTGATGGAATATGAATACCAAGTCCATATTTGGGATGATAAATGGCTTGGATTATCAAGGAAACTTAAAGATGAACTAAATTGGATTGGAATAAATATCAATACCTAAGTAAATATTTTTTAAAAACTTTATACTACAATTTTCCTGGTATTCAATTTTATAAGACCCTATAGACCATCATTTTTTGAAGGGAATATATCTTATAAAATCTGTAGAAATGTAGCTTATTTTAACATGTACGGTGTTATTTTTTTTTTGTATGTATGTAATGTTGACATTTGCATGGCTGAGGATCTGAGAAGATGCCTGGCCCAACTTGCAGGAGTGGCAAGACCACTTTTTTTTTTTTTTTTTTTTTTTTTTTTAAAGAAAGAGTGAGAGAGAGGAGAGAGAGGGAGAGAGAATTTTAATATTTATTTTTTAGTATTTGGCGGACACAACATCTTTGTCTGTATGTGGTGCTGAGGATCGAACCCGGGCCGCACGCATGCCAGGCAAGTGCGCTACCGCTTGAGCCACATCCCCAGCCCTTTTTTTTTTTTTTTCTTTTTAACCTGTTTGGTTTCATCATCCTCTTACAGGTTTCAGAACAGTTGCCAACTCACTCTAAGAAAAGTTATGTTTATCAAAAGTTTTAAGTGTGTATTTTTTTATTAGATTTTACTGATATTTTCTAAAAGGCAAAACAAATACCCCTAGAAACTTAATTCCATGGAAGTCTAATACTGATCTTAGAAAAATATTTACTGACATCACCAACTTAGTCTTAAGAAAAAATATGCTGATTTACAATTTTAACTAACCAAGCTTATGGCATAGATATCCTAAATTTATCATATATTTCATTTAATAAATGATTTTAAAAAATCATTTTATTAACAGCACATGCTCTATAGGATCATCTATTGATGTGTGTGTTTGAACATATTAATATTTAAAACTTAGCATGGATGGCACTGGGGCTGTAGGTCAGTGGTAGAGCACTTGCCTAGCATATGTGAGGCACTGGGTTCCATCCTTAGAACCACATAAAGTATCCATCTACAATTAAAAATATTTTAAAAATAGCATTTATCTCCTCAAACATGCATTAGACTGATCCTTATTAAATCCCTAAATAGTAATATAGAAAGCATTGAAAGTTATAAAGGAATAAATATAGTGTCAAGAAAATTAGCCTTATTTATTATATTGTTTTACTTGACAAATAAAATATACTTAATAAGAATGTAGGAATATGATTATTAATTTTATACATTTAAAATGAACTCATTTTAATTAAATTTGTTTAAATGTATTATACTCAACAGTAACAGTTTTTCTCTAACTCATTATTAACAAATGATCAAAGATATATACTGTTAATATTATATATGTATAAATATATTTTCATATGTCAGTAAGTAGAAAACAGAAAAAATAAGATAAATAAAATTATACTTGTCTTAATTTTAAAATTTATTAGATATAGTTAATGGAGTAAATTAATTCATTTAAAAATTGTTGGTAGTTTCACAAAAGTGAGCAAAGGCAATATTTATGTCTCCCATCAACATGTGTCAATGAATTTGCTTTAAAAAATGTTTTTAAAAAATTAAGCATAATATACTGCATTTCAGATTACTAGTGTCACAAACTATCAAGAGAAGATAAATATTTTCATATGTTAAATTCATATAAGCATATTTTACAACATAAAATTTACAAATACTATTTTTCATAGATATCTAAGTGTTCAAGGAAATGAAAAGATTAGATACCATGTTAATAATAGTATGGAAATGTAGGGGTTGGGTTGCATAGGTAGAAAATTTTCACAGCAACTTAAAGGATTTTTGTTATACTCAGAGCTCAGTGTATATGAGTTTGTTCTAGATAAAATATAATTATTATATTTGAAACAGTATTTTAAAATACTATATTCTTTTTTTATTGGTGTATAATGTTTTTACAAAATATTGAGTTTTATTGAGGTCTATTTGTAAATACATATAACATAATTTGATCAATTTCACTCCCCAATACCTCTCTTACTTTCCCTTTTCCCTCCTCCTGTTCCTCTACCCTGTTGGTCTCTTGGTCTTCTATTTTCAATGGATCTCTTTTGTCCTCTTCTTTTCATCTCCAGCTTCTGCACTTCAGAGAAAACATATAACCTTTGACTTTCTGAGTTTGTATTATTTTGCTAACATGATGCTCTTTAGTTCCATACATTTTCATACAAATAACATAATTTCCTTCTTCTTTATGACTGAATACAACTTTATTTGGTATATATATTTACATCACTTTTTTTTTATACAGTCATCTGTTGATGGACACCTAGGCTGATTCTATAACTTGCCAATTGTGAATTGTGCTATAATAAATATGAGTATGCATGGGTCTCTAAAGTATGCTTATTATAATTCTTTTGGGTAAATAACAAGGAGTGATATTGCTGGGTCATAATGGCAGTCCTATTAGTTTTTTGAGGAACCTCCATACTGATTTCCATAGTGGCTGTATTAATTTTCATTTCCACCAACAGTATGTAAGAGTTTCTTTTTCCCTACGTCCTGGTCAACGCTGTTACTTATATTCTTGATGATTGCTATTCTGATTAGAGTTAGATGGAATCTCCAGGTTTGATTCACATTTCCCTGATGGCTAAAAATGTTGAATATTTTTCTCATATAATTCTCGTACATTTTGGGTTTTTTTTGAGAAGTGTCTGTTCAGTTCATTTGCTGAATTATTGAATGGATTATTTGATTTTTTTGGTATTGAATTTGTTTAGTTCTTTATATATTCTTGATATTAATTCTCTATCAGAAGCTTAGCTACCACAGATTTTCTCTTGTTTTGTAGGCTGTCTCTTTGTGCTGTTAGTTGTTTCCATTGCTTGTAGAAGCTTTTTTCCATTTATAGATTATAGATATTATTTTCTGAACTATAAGAGTCCTATTCAAGAAGTTATTTCCTGTGCTTACATATTGAAGTGTTTCCCCGTTTTTTTTCCTTCTAGCAGTTGCAAAGTTTCTTTTCAGACACATAGGTCTTTGATCCATTTTGAGTTGTCATTTTACATGATGAGAGAAAGGAATCTAGTTTGTAGTCATCTGTTGATGGACACGTAGGCAGGATATCCAGTTTTCCTAGCATCCTTTGTTAAAGTGGATATCTTTTCTCCAGTGTATATTCTTGGTCAAGAATGAGAAGACTGTACCTTTGTGTGTCTGTCTCTTTGTCTTCTATTCTTAATACATTATTAAAAGTAATTATTTTCCATGTAGGTTCCAGAAATAGGGATTAACTTGGTGAAGTAAATTTTAGAATACAGATAATCCCCATAATGGAAATCATGGATGTTGGATGGATGCATACTCCAGTTATTCTTTTTTCTATCTTCACTTCTTCCCATGCAGAAGAAGCACCGATTAAGTTGATTTTGTTAGTTTTTTTTTTTTTTCTGTGACCAAAATACCTGGCAAGAACAGCATAAAGGAGGAAAGATTTATTATGGTTCATGGTTTCAGAGATTTCAGTTTATGTCAGTGTGCTCCATTGCTTTTGGCCTGAAGACCAGAAAGAACATTATAGTGAAAGAGTGTGATAGAGGAAAGCTGCTTCATTCATGGCAGATGGAAAGCAAAGAGAGAGGGGGGGGAGGGAGGGAGGGAGGGAGAGAACACACACACTAGGGGCAAGAAAAAGTCACCATAAGTATTCCCTCAGCATTTACTTCCTCCACTTATTCCCTACCTGCCTATAGTTTCCACTACTTCCCTGTCGTCTATTTGGCTATCAATATATTAATTCACTGATGAAGTCAGAGCCCTTATAATCTAGTCATTTCCCCAAAGACATACCTCTGGACATTATTGCATTAGGGCCAAGTCTTCAACACATGAGGTTTTGAGAGTCATCTAAGAAATATATCAAAATACAGATGTCCTCTAAATTGTCCTCAATGTACTCCAATGAAATGTGAGTTATCATACTACTAAGTGACATAAGAATAATAGTTTTAAATTTAAAGATGGTTGTCCTAAAGAGATTTTATCATTATATCATTCAAAAATGTTGCTTTGCAAAAAAAATTGAGAAGTAGCGCTAAATACAGGAGACTCTAGGAACTATTTGAAATTTTTCTTTTTCATGACCAATAAGAGTTTCAATAAGCTTCCTTTTGAATATTTAGATGTGTATCACCAGTCATAATAGACAGCAATTACTTGTGTATCCTGAGTTTGAAAAGCACAAGACAAATTTTCTATGAATTTACTGATTGAAACTTGTAAACAATGCTGAATACTAGGAATCTGTATTACTAGTATATCATTCCTTTTTTCATACTGCTATTAAGTCAATGTACTAAATAATTAGAATAGAACTGCTGATATTGAAAGAAAACTAAAGACAGTACTATATAGAAAGTATCAAGATGAACAGTCCAATACATTTACCTTCCATATTTTTATAATCTTGGAAAGAATAGTTTGGAATTCTCCATTTAAATCTCAGGAAACTCCAAAAGGATTACAGTAAGACAACCTCATGAAAGGATTAGATACTTCACTGACATGCAGTACCATTGAATACCATTGCTCCCCCTTTTGCATTCTACACCTAGAAAAACAATAGATATTTATTTTCCATACATAAGAAAAGCCATTATGGTGGCAGCGCATCATGGCGGGAACATTCAGTGAAGCAAATCCTCTCACCTCATGAATATGAAGCAAAAGAAAGAAAGAGTGAACAACTAGGGTCTCACAATCACCTTCAAAACATTCACCCAGTGACCTAAAAACCTTCCAGGAGGCCCATTTCCTAGTGGTCCACCATCTCTCAGGAGTGCTTCCCAGAGGACCAAACATCCAAAACATGGGGCTTTGGGAGCACATTTAAAATTCAAACTGTAGCAATCATAGAAACCACCAATGATATTCCCTAGTACATAACAGCAGTTCCATAAAAGGTTTTACAAGTGAAATAAAGATGATGAGAACTATGATCCTACTAAAAATCACTTTATTAAATTCCACCATGCTTTCTTTATTACTACCATGTTAGAAACGAATGAGATTCTCATTAGTTTCTAACATGGTAGTAACTAAACTGTGTTTAGCACACAGTTAAGAATCAGTAGATATAAGATTTGAACTCTAACTCTGAAGTTAGAGTTAACTTTCTACCTTACTATCCTATCTTTGTAGAAGTATAAAATCTACCCATTTTATGCAGTGATTTCTTAATATTAAAATAAAGAAAATAAATACATATAGAAGAAATATGAATGGTGATTCTATTTTTGCACCAAATCTTCTATTTGATCTATTCTTATCATACCTCCCACTATTTTTCTATTTTGGACATTTTATTACATTCCATTTATATTTCCATAATAACCCCTTAATTATTCTCCTCTCTCTCTAGGTTCCATTTCACACATATGCAATATTCCTAACATATCTTTTACTATGTCACTCTTCTGCTCAAAAGTGTTTCAAGGTTTCTAATTATCTACATGACAAAATTTAGTTTATACCTTTAACCTACATGGTCTTACTATCCTTTCTCAAATACCCATGCTGAACATTTACATCTTTAGGTTTTACTCTTCATTTTTCCCTATATGTACTCTGTTTTCTTTGCTCACTCCACCTCCTGTAACCCTCTTTTATTTTCATTTATAGACATGCTTTTCAACTTGAAGATGACTGCTGATTTCCATAAATATAGCTCATTTACTTCCTGAAAGTGATCTCTTCTTTGGTTCCATAGCCCTTTGTAGCTATACAATGACTGAAGTTCTGAGGGTATTAGATTGTATAAGAGTGTATGTCAGTATGCTAACTATCTTCAGATATTTGAAAGGTAGTCAACTGGAAGAATATCTTTACTCTTCCTAGTTCTAAAAGAAAGAATAAGGATAAGCATGGATACATTATAGAGAGGAAGGGGGTTCAACAGTGTCAGTACATACATCAAGTTAGAGTAAAATGATTTCTTCAAAGGAAGTGTTTAAGCAAACTATGGATGTTTTCTGATTGTAGATAGCATGATTTGAACATCATTATTTATCTTAGAGTAATTTGTCTCTGGTGTTTTCTCTCTTTGCTTTGCGCTCTTTTAGACTAAGGACTTTATTTTGTTAATTTTTTGAAATCTGGAACACTGTTCATTACATTGACTTTGTTATGCAAATCTCACATGTAACCCTAGCACCAGATGGTACAAGTGTGAAATAGATTTTATTAGAAGAACATGCAAGCAGAGAAGTAGCAGAGTATTCATCATATCCAATCTCTTACGTCCAAGTAGAGGGAGTTTTATACAGTGCAGAGTATGGTTGTGTGTACTATGAAAAGTGCACTAGCTGAAAGGGCACCAGAGACAGGGAACAACCAATCAAAATTTCCCTGCTAGAGGCAATGGCCTTCTAAGAAAGGAGATCCTCTGGATCTCAGCTTCTGACAATAATCTAAGCTTTTCTAGAGCTAAGATCTATTGAATTGACGTTTGGCTAAGTTGGCAAAAGGATCGAGGAAAGTCAGGATAATACTGATATCTGTTTCTCCTTATGCTTGAAGTGCCTCCGAATGAAAACAGTGCCACCAGCTTTGGTACTGAAATAAAACGAAGTTGAGCAGTTGCCTATCTTATTCATATTTTTGTTTGACACTCAGGAAAGTGGATTTAAAAAAAAAAAAAAAACCTTTCTGACTTTTTGTGTCCAGATAGAAACTGATAGTAAATGTGACCAGTAAGGAAGTGAGTCAGTTCATTACCAATTATAAGAAAGAAAAACCAATGACTCCAACTATAAGAAAGAGAAAGACAAAATATTGCAAAATGGAGGGCACTATCAGAATGGATAGAATTGCAGAACTAGGTTTGTGGGGTGCAGAAGCCAGGGCAGGGCCAAAGGACAAAAGAAGAACAGGCAGAACAGCTCTGGAGACAAGAATAGACTGGTTAGTATTGATAGATGCTTCAAGAGGAATGAACGTAAAAAAAAAAAAAAATATGCTAAGTGGAAGAAGCCAGGCGCAAAAGGCTGCATATTATGTGATTCTGTTTATGTGGAAAATCCACAGAGTATTAATCCATAGAGACAGAAGGCAGACTAGTGGCTGCCAGGGGCTGGGGAGGAAGGAGAATGAACTGTACAACAGTGCTAATGTACTAAATGCCAACAAGTTGTGTAGTTTGAAATGTTTAACAGTTAATTTTATGTTAACCTTGTAAACTGTACCTCAATTAAGAAAAAAAGAAAAAGAAAAGACAGGTTGGAAATACTTTAGAAGGAATGAAATTCCAATTACTCCTTTCTTTGCCCAAGATTAAATGTTTTTGGTTTGTCCAAATTTAGGTCCTTCCCTCCTTCTTCTTATGTGGGAGCTGTGAAAGCCCTTAGCCTTCTTAGCCATAGGTAGACCCCAGGATTTCATGGACCAACAAGATCACGGAGACGATGTGGAAGATGTAATGCTCAAAGTTAATAGCAATGCTGTTAGGGATGGGTTGTGGATAATGGGTGTAGAACAACATTCCTAAAATACCCTAGTAGGAGATAAAAAAACAACCTTTGGGGGCAAACTGGCACGATGCCTTAAAAATAGAAAGAAAAACACTCAAACATTCACCACTGTTTTTAGAGTCTCATGTTTGTTAAAAGTATATGTAGTTGCTCTGTGTGTACAGCAAAGGTTTTGGAATTCCAGTCCCTTGGAATTGTTCAGTAGAATATGCCTTGTGCAGTATTCAAAAGACAAATATAGCTGGCATACAGCTCCTTGGAATGTAAAAAATATTTTGAAAACAACATGGGTAGAGGGGCATAACAATTAGTTCTCTACTTTATATTAATACAGCTCTCAAAATTCTTTGTGAAATTATTTTGATTAAAAGTTGGATATTTAGATGGGTTTCCTTGAGCTGTTTGACAGATCTGAAGGGGAACTACTGAGAAAAAAAACAAAGATAAGTTGACATGTGATTTTTAGGACATAAGAATAAAAGAGCTGTAGTTCATGTTTTTTTTGTTCCCATATTTGATATTTTCAATGTACATACATACTTGTTCTCTGTGGCAGAAAGTTGCACCATAGAAAGTGCTCACATATTGTGCAAATTGAATATAATCATACCAAAGTGTCAGTTTTATGTATCAAGGAAATAGCTTGGTTAGGAGATATTTATTGCAATGGGAATTAATCTGAAGTGCAAATGACTTATACTATGCCTTTTATACTACATGTGTCAAGTGAATATTCATCCAAATAGGGGATATTAATTTCAACTTTCTAATACAAAATAAATACAATTGTTTTTTTTTCTTACTGGCACACAGATCAGAAAAAGTACAGATTTCTGTATAGATATGGTAGAGTAGAAGGCTCACTGGGTATCAATTATAAAGACTTGTATTTGAGTACTCAGTGTTATTGAGTCTTTTTGTGAACAGGCAGATCACCTGACATCTCTGTAACTTAGGTTCCTGCCATATAGCAGTGTCGTAGAGAGTAACATTGAAGTGTCAATTTTTATGCTGTATTTTCTGCCTTGTAATTTATGGAATGATCTTCAAGAGACAATTATTCTTCTCAAAATACTGCCTGTGGTTTTAGTAGCATATAAGGTGTACTGAGGAAAAAATAGAAGCAAATGCCATGAAATACCCATTTATGAAGAACAATTTTATTCTGCAAATTACTGTTTTTACATTGACAAAATCACCAACCTGTTGCTTTTTACAACCATTAATAGTATACTTTTGAGTATATCTGACCCTTATTACCAACATTTACCTCTGTTTCCTCATCATGCCCCTTTCTCACAATAAATTCATTTAACACTGTTTCCTATGAAAATATTCCCAACGTTAAAATTTTTAAAATGAAAAAAATAAATCTAGCATGAAATCTGTAGATGATAGGGCATAGCAGTGGACAATGAGCCTGGAACCACTAGTGATATGAAATAAGCACAGATGGAGCATGGTGAGCTTCAGTTACCTATGGGATAGTGAGAAATGAGGTGAGAACTGTCTGGTGTGTGGTTGAGGGGAGGGAAAGACTAGGGAGGCTGGACTGAAGGTGAGAGATGGGAGGACACACAGTATCAGTACCCAAACTCAATTGGTTGTACTTAGATTCTATTTTAGATTGTGTCAAATAACACTTTTAACTGGGTAGCTATTTGGAACTGACATTTAATTAGTGAATGACAAGCAAGAGGTATCAAGGTGACAAGGAAGCACTTAAGAATAAAGTCATCATTATTTCGTTTGCAATTTATGTTTGCAAAAGTTTTGTGTTGTCTTTTATTAAACCTTCACAATATTATTGTGAGAAAGATGGATAACAAGAACTAGTACTGTCTCTTTCTTGTGGGCTAAACAAAAGAAAATTGGTTTGTAGTTGAGTAAAAATATCTTGGCTTAAAAAAAAAAAAGCTCACATCTGTGCTAAAAAGTATTTCCTAAATGAATTGCCCATTTTAGTAAATGGCTATTGAATTTACTAATCTTCATTTTTACAAGTCAGCTTTGCCAAGGTGATTATATTGTAAGACTCAGGATTGAACAGAGTTATAGAAGGCAATGCAATCTTTTACACTGCATGCTTAGCACTTTCTTGCCCTCAAATTTTCTCCAAAGTAGTGTCACATTTCCTGAAATTTTCACATTATTCATTCTTTTGAGATGAGTCACTGAGGGCCCTCACAATGGAAAATAGAATGTAGATCACAGTGTAAATTAAATTTAATCATTTACACTTATGCAGTTATTATTTTCAGAATATTTCCAGTATTCTAAAAAACAAATCAAGCCAGGCATGGTGGTACACGCTTAGGCATGACGATGGTAAGTTCGATGCCAACCTCAGCAACTTAGTGAGGCCCTGTCTCAAAATAAAACATAAAAAAAGGGATGTACTCAGTGGTAAAGTACCTGTCCCTCCTCCCCGCAGTTCAATTCCTAGTTAAAAAAAACAAAACAAAAAAAAAAAAACAAAGCAAAACAAAAGAAAATAAAAAAATAAAAACCAAACCAAACCAAACAAAAAACTGTGAGGGAATGGAACACAGGACAAATGATTTTTAATAAATTGGGATGTGAGCTAGGAAGCATTTAAGCATTACTGGATAAAATTCCCTGGTAGTGGTTTTATGAGCATGAAAATCCCTATTGAATGAGGCTAACCATTTGAGATGACAAAAAGCATATTAATAAATGAATTATTCAATTAGCACCTATTAATTGGGTCCATATAATGCACCAGCTACTGTCCTTGATGGTGGAACTATGGTAATTAAAATAGCAGTCCCATATATCTTCCCATGATGGCCATCACTCCTTCCATAGCAGCTGCTGTGTGTTGGGAGAGGGCCTGCTCAAGACACTGGTTTTGCCACCTGGTGCTCTTGACCCTCTTCAGGGTGAGAACAACATAGCTCTAGTGCGCTATCACCTCAGCTGTCCCAGATCTCTGCTTAACTTTGTTAAATGAGAACAATCTATTTCCTTTCAGGAGGACTAAATTTATAATTTATTCTCATACTTTTTATCATTTCCAGTCTACTTGTTAATCTTAAGAACACTGGGTTATGTCTGATGCCTATCTGGGTATACACCTCTTGGAAGGATGGTAATTTTTTCCTTTTAAAACGCTCAAATAATTTCTCCTAGATAATTGGTTGCTTGCCTGTTTTTATAAGGAAGGCTACGCTTGAGCCTCCATGGTAAGGCTCTCTTATTTTCTCAGCCTGGAGTGTTGCCAAGGAAAACACACACTTCTTACCTCCTTCCCCCTTTGAATTTTCTCAGTAGCGTGTATCAATATTTTACATACTGTGCATTTTGCTTATTCATTGTTATTTTTTGTCTTTATTTCCCATTAGAATTTAAGCTCCATGAGGACAGGGATTTTGGTCTATTTTAATTACCTACTCTAGTCTCAGCATCAGGGACAAGTCCTCTAGGTGGGAGGACTTGTTCAAGGACACAAAAGCATTTTCCTTGGCAACACTCTTGGTTGAGAAAATGAGAGAGTCTTTTTCCCCCCTTTCCTACACTAACACATGAATTTCAAATCTGATGAGATGCTCAGCCTCACAATAGACCAAAAAAAAAAAAAAAACAAAAAAAACAAAAAACAAAAAAACAAACAGTGTTTTAAGTTCTTGAGGAAGTTACAGTATAGTCGACAATAAATATATTTATTTGAATGAGAAGGACAATGTCTTCCAACTCTTTACCCAAGGTTTTTAATTATTTGTTAATAATATTGGTATATAAAATAACTAAGAAAATATCATGTGTTATGTTTCAGATTTGTCAAATCTATAAACTGCTACTAAAGTGAAGCTATCCAAATAGATTTTTAAAATGTTAAATAAGACATGGTCAAGTTTTTTGTTTTTTTTGTTTTTTTTTTTTTTTACTTGAAATGCTGTTATTGGTGTCATCTATACAGCAATGACAGAAAAAAGGAAACTATTATCTTAGAAGAGATTAGTTATAGTTAAAGACATGATGTTTTAATATGGAATAATGGTAATAGGTAAAGATAAAATATTCTTTTTTGAGTACTTATTATGTACTCAAATTTAGTTCTAAGATTTCCTAGAATTATTTCATCTAAATCTGCTCAAAATCCTGTTGTGTAGATGGTATTATCCTTGTTTTTTAGATGAGACTCAGATTGGGTTATTTTCTCAAGATGTATGGTATCATATAGGCACTCAAAGATGAAACGATTTTATTATTACTATTATTCCTTATTAAAACACCATGTAAGATGATCTTTAACTAGAACTAATTTCTTCTAAATTAGAACCTAAGAAGTTGCGCTTCACAGCTTTCACACTGAAGAAGACTATTACATGATAGCTTCTGCTATTTATATTTCTGTATGGTGTTGCTGTGTTTCCTTGCTTATGTATGTATGTATTATGTATGTATAGATGCTGGTTTGATTCTTCTGATTTCTTAGAGGAAAAGGTCCTTGTCTTGTAGCACATAGGCTTAGGATTATTATCATCTGTTCTTGACTCTATAAGTCTTATACTGTCAGGATTGAGCTCTTACCTTTTGATTCACTTCCAGGACCTTTTGTTCCTCTGTATTGCCACTTTGGTCCCCTGGGCAGCATCCCAGTTCTGCCATTTCTATGTTGTTATGTAAACACCCCCATTCCTATCATTCTAATTACTTCCCCATTTCATGAATCTTCTGAGCATTCGGATTTTCACAAAGCTTAATTAGAATTACTCCCCTACCACCTGAGTCAGTAAACCCCAGAGAATCTTCAGGTTGTTAACATTCACAGGCCTTGCTGAATGATTGTATCAATGGTGAGAAAACACTATTTCCATTGCTGCCATTTCTTTTTCTCCAGCTACATATGTGAGATATTGCACATAAGTTGGACCTACATTTCTGGCCTCAATGGTTGAGTGGATGCTGATGCCTCCACATAGGTCATGAAATAAATTAATTATTGAGGACAAGAAAAGTGTTAAAAAAGAACCCAGTCCACTGAGTGGCTGGCTGACCGGTAATGCTATCAACTAAATTAACAAACCTAGAAGGAAAAAATATCTGTTGAGAGTATAGTAAGTTATGAATACAATTTTGGGTCTAATTAGTTTAAAATGCCTTTCAGAATTAAAGCAAATGTATAACTAGGAGATGGTTAGTGTAAAAAAGAAATGGCAGCTCAACACATATGATTTTATGTCTATAGTAGTAGCGTAGGATGGCTTGGAGGACAGAGAATATGTGTTAACTCCCAATAATATTTCAAACTCTATTCTTAATAAAAATAATGATAATATTTTATGTGAAAGATTTATATTTTCTCATAATATGTAAAGGCTGAACAAGATTTTACAAAATATTTTTATTTTTATTGACTATAATATACAATATAAATGGAAGTAGTATTCTTGCTCTGCAAATGTTGATTCAAGACATCTCTCCTGGATTCAACAGATTTCTTCCCTTAATCCTCATATTCATGGAATTTTGAAGCCACCATATGTCTAATATATATATATATATATATTTCTGGATTCCATTTTCATTAGTATATTATAACTTTGCTGGATACAAATTTAAGAGAATGTACTTTTATCGACAATATCTGTTAGGGTCTCTAAACAAGTCAAGATGGTGCCTGGCATTTTGCCAGAGGGAGTGGTTTGTGAAGTAACGCCAGTGAGCCATTAAGTGTGGAGATTCCTTATTGGTTGACTGCTGTATCTAGTTTATGTTAATTAAGATAAGCTGTGTGTAATGTATATATACCCCTCCTGTCCTACAATAAACGGCTTCCACTCCTGTACACAAATTGTTCGTCACCCCCTGGTTATTTTGCTGCAGCTGGACTGCGGCAAATATCATACATGCATGAACAGTATATATAATAAGTTACAAAGACAATAAGTAATTTCTTCATAAAATTAGAAGAGCTGAACAGAAACAAAACATACATTTTGAAATCCAACCTCACGCGTTCTTTTTGCTATAATGGTAGGAGAAGTTTCTAGTTTCAATTTTTTTAGCTTTATTTTATTTATGTGGTGCTGAGGATCGAACCCAGTGCCTTACACGTACTAGGCAAGCTGTCTATGACTGAGTCACAACCCCAGCCCATATATCTTCACTTTTGAAACATATGTAGACAGGGAGAAGGATAGATGATGGAATAGAGGAAAGGTCCATTGTCCAGCTGTT
The DNA here is from genome assembly GCF_048772815.1 of Callospermophilus lateralis. NCBI lineage: Eukaryota > Metazoa > Chordata > Mammalia > Rodentia > Sciuridae > Callospermophilus > Callospermophilus lateralis. Next base: position 40,391,262 of record NC_135305.1, on the reverse strand, counting down.
CTGTGGCTCTGGATTCAAACAATGGGAGTACGGCTTCTCAGTGAGGTAGGTGACAGAGGGAACTCACTGAAATTCAATATCAGATGATGAGAGAATCATGGACACAGAAATTCAGGTGCTGTGAACATATTACAAGAAAAGAGTACTTTGGAGACAGGTTGGTCACACCAGTGGCACCAGTTTAACTCAGATTGGGGAGGAGGGTGGCTTTTTTAGTCAACTTTTTCACTGCTGTGACTAAAGGATCCGACCAGAACAACTGTAGAGGAGGAAAAGTTTATTTGGGGGCTCACGGTTTCAGAGTCTTCAATCCTTAGACCACAGGCTCCATTCCTTGGGGCTAAAGGTGAGGCTGAATATCATGGCAGAAGGGTATGGCAGAGGGAACTAGCTCACATGATGATCAGAAAACAGAGAGAGAGGTCTCCACTTGCCAGATACAAATATGTACTGCAAAGCCATATCCCCAATACCCCACCTCCTATAGCCACACCCCAGCTGTCTTCAGTTACCACCTAGAAATTATTAATTTAATAATTAATCCCTGTCAGGGGATTGATTCAATGATTTGGTTAAGGCTCTTGCACCCCAGTCTTTTCTCCTCTGAACTTTGTGTTGTCTCATACATGAACTTTTGGGCGACACCTCACATCCAAACCGTAACAGTAGGACAGGAAGGAAAAGAGAAAGAAATGCAGCAAACCAATTGGCATCAGAGAACTATTGGAACAGAGAGGTACTCTCATCTTAATGAACCAGAGAGAGCAGTGAGCTGGTATTTGAAAAGTGTTCCATTTCTCTTGGCTGTCAAGTAGAGAGTTAAGAAAGGGAGCCACCTTGAAGTGGCCTTATTGCAAGAGTATCCGAGATCATAGAGAGCAGTGTCTAACTCCTAGCAAGTACCTGCCATGGGGTCTGGTAGGATAAAACAGACACTGGCACAGAAATTACTGTTCCTAGGGTTATTGAGTTTAGTAATATGGAAGAATTATGACCTGCTTTTTCATTGGGTCTGGTGGCTCCTGTGACCAATTGAGATACTCCAGAACCTGGACGATTGGGATAGATTACACTCAGGATCTGATCCTGAGAAGACTACATTTGTAGGTGGTGAAATATGTGAGACCTGTGAAGGGTTGTTTATCATACCCTGTGAGTAGAGTTCATGGGAAATCCCTGAGATCCAGACACCCAGCAGAGATTGGCATGTGTCCAGCCCTGGGGTGTGTTTTCTAATCTATCTTGAGCAGATAGTACTTTACAAAGTACTGAAGTTTGGATCAGAGCCAAATGCCAGATGTAAAGTTGCTGGAAGTTTCCATTTAAAATTCTGCATCAGTACTGTTGGGAGTCGCCCTGGCTCCAAAGACTAACTTCCTCATCCCCCGAGAAGAGCCATCCGATAGTGAGCCCTGCTGGCTCACATGATCCTTACCCACCAATCAGACTAGCCCTGATGGTTCACATGATCCTTACCCACCAATCAGAAAGCACCCCATGCCAACTCTCAAAGCATTAAACTGTTAAACTGTCATAACTGTCAAACCATTCCCAGCTCTATAAATATGCAGAGCTGTTCCTCAGTAAACGGGCATTTTCTCCAAGGAGGAGCCTTGTTCGTTCTTTCAAGTACCACCCTGAGAGTGCATTGATCTCATCTGTTTGGACAAAACTCCAGTTGTCAATACTTCCCAATCTGTCCTACCTTATACTGGTGAGAAGGGAAGCAGAGAGTTATCATAACCAATTTTGATTCCAGGCCACTCCAGCTGGCAGATTGGTGAGTAACACAAAAGTGGGTTAAAAATCCCCAAACCTTACTCTAAGGAGTACATGGCCCAAGGAAAAACATAAAGAAGGATAGTATGGTGTAGTCCATATACATCCGTACTTGTTAAGAGCTTTGACCACCTCAGAGGAGAAAGACAGTCCCATTAATTTTCATTAAGAATTTTTCTGTCAGGCATGGTGGCACACACCTGTAATTCCCCTGGCTCAGGAGGCTGAGGGAGGAAGATCACAAGTTCAAAGCCAGCTTCAGCAAAAGCAAGGTGCTAAGCAACTCAGTGAGTGCCACAGTCTGGCTGGGCACAAAATCACGAGACACTCACAGCTTTGTAGATTCAAACAGCAATTCTTTATTCCCAAACTCACACCGGCCCTCTACAAACACGTTCTGGGGGGATCCACGTTCTGGGCAAAATCCACCAGGCTCAAAATCCCAAATACTCTCTGAATCCCGGGAGAACTCAACGGGAACTACAGGAGTGGGCACACCTGAGGCAGCAGGATACGCCCTATTCCCAGCAGAGTACACCTTAAACCTGGAACTGCCCTAAACCCAAGGAGAGCCCTAAACCCTGATCCGCCCTAAACCCGGATCTGCCATGGTCCTTGAGCAAGGTCACCTTACATGCAATGTCACTGCAAAATGTCCAAGGCAAGTCCATTTCCACGAGTCCTTCCTCTAAGCAACATGGGGTACACTGGCAAGGAAATTGTCATACCTACTTGGCTAATGGCTCTCAGCATCTCCCCCCTTCTGATTAATTAAACAACAAGCAATGTGGCTTAAGGACCCTGCCTGGTAGGTTGTCCAATTCAACATATGGTTCTTACCCGTCATGGGAAAAACTGACCTCTAGGCGTCAGCCTCCTGTCTTAGATTGATACCACTGCAATTGGATCATACCTGTCACTGACTACCAGTCCAGCATACAGCCATACTTGTGGATAGGTCTATGCACCAGTGACATTTACAGAGGTGAGGCAAAGAACCTCACCCCCCCACTGGCACCAAGGCCAAATTTGGGGGCCAACAGAGGTGAGGCAAAGAACCTCACCCCCTCACTGCTCCTATAGTTCCCGTTGAGTTCTCCCGGGATTCAGAGAGTATTTGGGATTTTGAGCCTGGTGGATTTTGCCCAGAACGTGGATCCCCCCAGAACGTGTTTGTAGAGGGCCGGTGTGAGTTTGGGAATAAAGAATTGCTGTTTGAATCTACAAAGCTGTGAGTGTCTCGTGATTTTGTGCCCAGCCAGACTGCGGCAAGTGAGACCCTGTCTCTAAATAAAATACAAAATAGGTCTGGGGATATGGTTCAGTGGTCAAGGGCTCCTGAGTTCAATCCCTGGTACCAAAAAAAAAAAAAAAAAAAAAAGAATTTTTCCACATTACGTGTGTGTGTGTGTGTGTGTGTGTGTGTGTGTGTGTTACGATTGAGGTCCCCCCAAAACTCATGTGTAAGACAATGCAGAAATGTTCAGAGATGAAATGCATTAGATTACAATAGCTATAATCTAATCAGGGGATTAATCCACTTGAATAGATGAATTGGGTGATAAATGTAGGCTGGTAGAGTATAGCTGAAGAAAGTAGGTCCCCTGGGGTGTGCCTATGAAATTTATATTTTGTCCTTTGGTGAGAGGAGCTCTCTTTGCTTTCTGGTTGCCATGAACTCTTACCCTGCACAAAAATCAACCCAAAGTGGTTTAAAGATCCAGGAATCAGAATAGAAACTTGAACCACTAAAAGAAAACATAGGGTTAGCACTCCAATATATTGGTGCATGCATTGACTTCTTTAATAAGATTCCTAAAATTCAAGACATAAAACCATGAATCAGTAAGTGGAGTGGCATCAAAATTAAAAAGGTTCTGCATAGCAAAAGGAGACAAGAGAATGAATAGGGAGCCTACAGAATGGGAGAAAATCTTTGCCAGCTACTCTTCTGAGAGAGGATTCATATCTGGAGTGTGAAGATCTCAAACATTCAACACCAAAAGAACAAAACAAAAAACCCAATAAGCCAATCAGTAAATAGTCAACAGTTCTAAATAGACATCTGTGTAAAGAAGAAATACAAGTGTCCAACAAATGTTTGAAAAAAAAAACAAACATTCAACATTCTTAGAAATCAGGGAATTGAAAATCAAAATTTCACTAAAATTTCATCTCACTCTAATTAGAATGGAAATCATCAAGAATACAAATAATGGTTGCAGGCAAGGATATGGGTAAAAAGGTACACTTATATATTGTTGGTGGGAAAGAAAACTAGTACAATCACTTTGGAAAGCAGTATGGAGATTCCTCAAAAAACTGTGAATGGAACAACCATATAACTCAGCAATCCCATTCCTTGATATTTGTCAAAAAGATCTATAATCAGCATACTATAGTGATACATGCATACCAATATTTAATAGCATCCCAATTCACAAAAGCTAAGTTATGAAAATAAGACATATATACACAATAGAGTTTTACTCAGCCATAAATAGAATGAAATTATGTCATTTGAGGGTAAATGGATGGAATTGAAGAGCATCATACTAAGTTAAATACGCCAAATTTAGAAACTTAAGGGTGGAATGTTTTCTCTTACATGCTCTTATATGAGGAAAAGAGAGGGAGAGAAAGAGGGAGAGGGAGGAGAGAGAATATTTTAAAATGGCATGGGGGATTTCATGTAAATAGAAGGAAGACCAATAAAGTAGAGGATGAGAATTCAGAGGGATGGAGGAGGGGAGGACATGGTGAAGTACAAAGGATTTAAATCTACCATATTATACTATATCTACATATGAATATGCCATATTATAACACATATAACTATGATTATAATTCACTAATAATAAAAGAAGTAGAATAGATCAAGTAGATGGGGGTTGGAGTGCATGCAAAAGAAAGTATTGAGAAATGAGACTGATCAAATTATGTCATGTATATATGAAGATGGCATAATGAATCCCATTATTATGTATAATTATAATGTACCAATAAAAATCAACAAATATTAAAAAATACAGTTTTGATGGAAAAAGGTAATATCTATAGGTGGTAAATTTAGCCTTTTGTTGACCAGATAATCAAAGACAGTATTTTGTATTTATTCATAATACAATGACCATATGAATTAGTTTCCTACTTTTCTCAATTTCATTCATGAATTCACAGAAATGAATTTTACAAAAAGTTAATAACATGATTAAAGGTGACTTCTTGCTGTACAAATACAGAATGATTCTTCTTTATATTATCTTTTAAGAATTGTATTATGTGAACTCCAGAGTGGTAAGAAATTTAAAAATAATGAGTATGTAAGTATTTTCATAAAATTAAAAAAAAAACTATTGATGGGCAATTAAAAGTCTTAGTATCTTTGTGAGCTTAATTTAAATAATAATCTTTTCTGTAGAAGTATATACTATCCTGGGTACAGTCTTTCAGTAAACTTTCCTATGTGTAATTGGTTTAATTGGTTATAATCTTTTGACATCTTTCCTCTCATGATATGCAAGCAAGGTGCTAGCTATGCTACCATTAGAACTCTGTATCGATAGATGGATGGGGCACTAGTATAAGAATTAGTACTTATTTTGCTATGAAATGCATGACTTGCATAATTTGTAAAATTGATTTTAGCACTGCTTGATGATTTCAACTTTTCTTTTTCTTCCACAATGTGTGTGACCTGCAAGGTAAACGTTTTTAATTGCATGCTTGTGTATTACTTAATAGCAGGGAATGTATTTTAATGGCAAGAGGTAATATCTATAGATGGTAAATTTAACATTTGTTGACCAGATAATCAAATAAAATATTTATATTTATTCATAATACATTACCATATGAATTAATTTCCTGTTTTTCTCAATTTCATTTTTTTGTAATAGCTGACAGAGTTCCTAGCATGTAATTTGTGCTTTTAAAGTAACATGTGTAAAATAAGGAATGCATTTTGATATTTTTATACTTATTTCGTATTAATAATTCTCAAATTTCCTTGTTGTATATGTTTATATTCTGATGATATAAAAATGTGCCAGTTTAGAAAGGAATCCCTGGTTGTGCATTTTAAAATTGATTGACTCCTAAAAATATCTTAGTAAATAATTCCTGTTTTTCCTAGTCATATCAAATATTACCTTTTCTAACAATCATTTTTAAATCAGAATAAATCAGTGACATCTAACTATTCAGGAAACTAAAGAATTTATATTTTGAACATTATGAATGCGGCTTTCTCATTTGTCTTTCTGAACTATAGCCCATTAAAGAGATCCTTCTGCTTCAATGTAGATTAGGACTTCTTCCAAAATTAATGAAAAGAAAAAGACTGAATTAATAATTAGTATTCAAGAACAGACTTTGAACAAGGTAATAGTCTGGTTTTCAATGATTGTGAGTCAGACTTTGCAAATCCCATTTTGTCCATCATTAGTATAGTCTTGGGAGCAGAGTTTTACATAAGAATTCTAGACAGGAGGGACATGGAGGAAAAGCCTGCCTCTTTCTTGTCCTGAAGAAATGTGGGGCAAGAAAAAAAGAGGAGGGAGAAGGCATGAACAGATATACCCTTTCCATTAGTAAAGATATCACTAGATGTAGAGTAAGGTTTTACTCTGTGTCCTATTTCCATTGGGACTCTGGGTATGGGCTTTTTCATGCTTTTCCTTGTACCATCCTGGCAAAGACTCAGTCATAACAGACTAATTTGGAAGGCATAGGCTGACATTTTATTTTTTCAATTCATTCTTCCCCTTTCCTGTATATTATAGGCCTCTGGGTAGCCTAGAGTCTGATTGGAGACTGGCCAAAACTAGGCAATATGGTGTGCTTCTGTGGTGGACCACCTAGGCTGGTACTCAGCTTAATGTTTTATAGCAATAATCTGAGCAAAAGTGAAGCTGAACCCATTAGGGGAGCAACACTGGCATATTGTGGAAACCAAAAAATGGTTCATAGTTTTCTTGCTCCGATTTCAGTGCCAGAGGACCACATAGTTTCCAGAAGTCAGGCAATCAAGAAACATCACCAGCACACTGGAGGACCCCTCTGACCCCACTACAGAAACCTCTTGTTGCTACAGATGCCATATTGGAGAGGAGTTAGGGGGGTAGTGACAGAGAAGAGTAAGAAATCTGAGAGACTGAAAAGTTTTTTGGAGTTACTGAATGTTACTCAAATATACTATTTCTATTGTCATATTGGAATAAGTTTCAAACTAGATTGGACAATTAGGACTTCTCCCCATAAACTGCAGGTTGAATCTTTTGAAGAAGACCAGATTGATTATAGATGAAAATAAAGAAACTGGACATCTTCTAGGAATTAAATTTGTAGCACATCATTACATTTTTATTGAAGTAAATTGATATTTGTTATTCTCAAATATTTAATTGGTGCCTTTATTGTTTTTTTTTCATATTGTTTTTTGAAAGGGGTATGTCTGTCTCTGTATTAGTCTTTTTAGGCTGTCATAACAGAATTCCATAACCTGGGTGACATAAATAACATAAATTAATTTTCTTATGGTTTTGGAGTCTGGAAGTCTAAGATTAAGGTGCTGGCAGGGGTGGTTTTTCGTGAAGCCTCTCGTCTTGTGGATGGTCCCTTCTCATTGTGTCCTCACATAGCTCTTTCTCTGTGGGCATATAAACTACTGTGGTCTCATTCATTTTTTTTTTTTTCAATAAGGACATGAGTCCTTTTGGAGTCATGACTCACTTTTATAACCTAATTCAACCCCAATTGCCTTGCTTAAACATTCTATCTCCAAACAGTATCACTGAGGGATTGGCCTTCAACAGGATAATTTTGGACAAGATACAATTTAACCAATAAGGGTCTCCATTATTATATTAGTTACATGAAGACAGGACTCTCATTATTGAATAAATATTCTCTAGTATGATTACTGTTTAATAAATGATAAATAGATGCTAAATAGAATAATATTTGTAGAACATAATGTAATATGATAATAAATGGGACAGACTTTGAAATGTTGGTTGAAGTTTCTGTTGTATGTTTTATCCAAAACAAGTTTTATAACAATGCTTTGTTTTTTGAATTATTAAAAGATTAAGAGAATATTTGGTAAATTATTAGTGCTCAAGTGACTTGTGATTGTTATTTAACTGTCCCTGATTTTATGAGCCTGCTTTCATTTGCACATCAGCCAAAGCCAACACAGCAGGATAAGCAGGATCTTAGCATCTTGGGCAGCTGTTCTCAAGGGATCGCTACTGTGTGCTTGGGGGCAAAATTTTAACCCTCGTGATAGTAATATTTTTAGTGAATTCAGGCAAAGTTAGGCTAAATTAATTTTAGAACTGACCCACTTACATATTTTTTTTTATTTTGGACTAAGGAGTTGAAGAGCAAAGTTGGGCAATTTACAAACTGTATTATGGCTTATATGGGACAAGTTACTCTTGAAATAGGCCCAAGAGGCCCAAGATTTTGAGTGAGTAGTTGCACGATAAATTCAAAATATCAATTAAAAATTTCTAAAAATATTTACTTTTAGTTATAGGGGGACACAATATCTTTATTTTATTTTTATGTGGTGCTGAGGATTGAACCCAGTGCCACACACATGGCAGGCGAGCACTCCACCTCTAAGCCACGACCCCAGCCCCACAAAATATCAATTAAATTTTAACCCTTAGTCTTCTGCTGAAAGTTTAGCATTTTGAAAGTGGTATAAGAGAGAACATGCTGCATTCTGGTTGGAGAATTAAAAACGAAAAGAAAGCAAAAAATAATATTCAAATGTAGAATGTTATTGAATAGGTAAACAGAAATTAGAGCAAGCTTTAATCACACTGAGCTATATTCACTGTCAAAATTTAGGCTATAAAATTTGAATTAGTTTGGTAAACTTTCCAGTTTTTCAGGTGTTCAGGCAATGATATAGGATTTACTCTTCACCTCAAAACAGTATTTGTAAAACTGCTCCTTGATGAATTAAAAAAATTCTTTAAAAATGATAATCTTTTTCTCTAACCTCCAATTAGCATTTTGCTATATGCTTCATATGTCACTTTTATCATGTAATACATATGATTTGTTTGCTTCTGCTCTCTTCCTCACCTGCTGCCTTCTTTGGAGTCATGAGTTGTCTTAACTGTGTATCCCTTGCTGGTTTATGTACTGAGTGCATAGAGTGGGTGCTAGATGAATACTAGTTAAATCCACTGTAACTATCATCTATGTAGATCTCAATCCTTGCCTCTTGCTCTTATGCAGGATTCCATTATAACATTTTTTCCTACTGAGATGGACTCCAACTTATAATTTTTCTCAACAGTGCTCCAGGGACCCTCTATCTGTCAGTTTTACTTGATATAAGAATGAAACTTCTTTGCCATTCTGGCTCTTACAATTCCACCTAGAGATTCGACCTTGAATTTTAATCATTCATCTAAGTTCTTGATATTAAGGGTAAATGACATGAGGTGTTTTCAAATCAGGCCAAAGATACCATTTGAACCTAAAACAGCTCATGTACAGTTGGACCTTCTTTCTGCATCCTCAGATTCAATCAACCACTGACGAAAAATATTTGGGAAAAAATGGAACCCATATTTAATGTACAAACTTTTTTCTTGCTGTTTTCCCCTAAAAGTATAATTTAACAATTATTTATATGACATTTACATAGTATTAGATATTATAAGTAATTTAGAGATGATTTGTAGTATAAAAAAGGCTAGGCATATGTTACATTAAACTATTATACCATTTTATTAAGAGACTTGAGCATCCATGAATTTGGTGTCCATAAGGATCCTGAAACTGACTCCCTAGGATACTGAGGGACAATTGTATTGATCACAGATCAGAATCACTATTTTAATGTCAGAAACACAGCCAATTTTCATAAGTCATTGTAAATAAATAAATGTGTAAGGGTAAATATTGCTAAGTATTTTGAGGTATGTTATGTTAAATCGATTGTTTTGATAAATATAAAGGTAGACTTGTTTTTGATGGTTTTTAGTCTATACATTGTAAATTAATTCCAAGATGTTGGCCCACCATTCCTATTGGAGAAGGTAGATCATTAGCTGCTATATTATTCTTCACTTAGCTTAAATAATTCTAAAAGTATTTGATACTAATATTTTCAAGAGTAGTTCTAGATCTTAGCTTCAAGTAAATAATCTCTTTTTAAAGCTACACTATATTAGTATTGCTATTTAATTTTATGTGCATGTAAATCTGTTTCTCTTTTGTCCACCTCAGGAAAAAAGTAGTGACTAGTGTGCTTGGCCATGAACACATTGGCCACACCCAAGGATATACTTGGGGGATATCCTTGTAACAGACTCATTGCTCCCATTTATTTGGTTATTCTAGTGTGAGAGTCAACTAGGGATTCTGATATCCCTTTATACTTTGGTGAAGAAATATATAGGGATGATCAGCTACTTTCCTCATTATGTGATGCCTTTATACATGTGGATCCTAATGATATTTCTGTATTGCTATTAGTATTAATGTAGGAAAGAAATGAGGATAAAGGTTGACAAGCCAAGAAAGAATAATGAAACCAGAATAAATACATGCTCTTAATAAAATCTGAAAATAGTGTTTTTTCCTCTACCTAGACCAGTTATTTTAGTCAGCTTTTCATTCTAGTGACAAAATACATGAGAAGAACAACTTAAAGAAGGAAAGATTTATTTTGGTTCATCGTTTCTAAGGTTTCAGTCCATAGTTATCTGGCTCTATCATTGTGGTGCCTTCATGAGGAAAAATATCTCGGCAGAAGAGCACTGCAGAGGAAAGCTGCTCAGGCAGCCAGGAAGGAGAGAGGGAGGGACGAGGGACAAGATACAGAACCCACTTCCTACAACTAGTTTCCACTGCCTACAGTTTGTACCACTTCCCAATAATGCCATCAGCCATGAGTCCCTCAATGGGTTAATACATCTGTGAGCCTTTGAGGAATATTCCAGACTAAATCATAAAATTTAGTATAGATGGTTTTATCCATTGTCTTAGAAGATACAGTAAAAATATATAACAATATAGTAATTTAAATATCTCACATCACATATGATTAATTTAGAAGGAAATTTAAGATGTTAGAATTCTGTCTATTAAACTTTAGAATAATATTACTTCGCATTATCGGACTTATTTAGTTCAAATAGTTTCTTCTTGTCAAAAAATTTATAAGAATCTGATTTTATAAACTTAATAAAAATGATAGACAAATAAATAATTATTTAATCAATGAAACATTCTCATTTATTTTGTGTGAAGGAACTTGAAGAGGAAAGAAATCATTCATTTATGGAAGCAAAACAATGTCACACTCTGTGGCCATATAATCAGTATTTCCTGCCATACCTTGGTTCTGCTGTTTTATGTAAAGCAAGGAGACATTATCATGTGAAGATATTTTAATTTGTTTATGCATATTTTTAAATTTATAAGCCTTTATATTGAACTTAAGATAAGTTATGAAAGGGAAGCCCTAAGTTTCCTAACATTTTGCTAAGTAATAAAAAAATCTGAAGTTATAGAATAGTTTCTAAGTGTTTATCAATAGTAATGGCTTAATATTTGATTATGGAACACATTTTAATAGCAGATTCCTAGTAATAGCTTTGTATAGTTCTATCCCAGAAAAAATATTGCTTCAAGGATGTGTTCAAAGTTATTGGAATTTACTGACTATTTATAATCTATACTATATGAGAAACATTTCCAAAATATTTTTATCATATGGACTGATATCTTTAATCACTAATGACTGATGGAGAAAATTAAACACAAGTACTTTTACAAACAAAATAAAAGTTGCATAATTAAAAAAAAACTGAAGCATAAATGACATTCAAAGTTTAAATTACTGAAAAATTAGTATAAAATCTTTTGCCAGGACAGGCTATTTTAAGGTAATGATTCACTTCTTATAGCATCAGTGTTCCTCATCCACGGGAAAATCATTTAAAATGGTAAACTCACATTAGTTTTTAACTTCATGTTTCTATAACTAGAAAAAAATCATAAAAGAAAAATATTGCATTACACGTGTGATGAAACTTACAAGTTTCAAATCATACTAGTTATGAAGTTTTACATGTTGCATATGATTCTTCTAGCTGTTTTTTTTTTTTTTTTTTTTTTTTTTTTTTTTTTTTGGTACATGAATTAAATGTGTAAAAGGCAGGATGATACTAAAGGACTCTATACTGCCAAAACTTAATTTTGCTCTACCTGGAGCCCTGCCTTGCTTTTAGCCTCCATTCTATTTTCAGTTTTGTCTTTGTTCTTAGAACTTCATACAAGACTTTACAGGAAATCCACGCATGGAGCATGTCTGCCCCATGCTGGGCAAATAGAACTCACTATAATTATCTCTATTTTATAAGGGATGAAACTGAGATGCAGAAAGGTTAAGGCATTTGTGAGAAACCACATGTAAGTAAGCATTCTTTGAGATGGAGATAGAAACCTTTAATCAAGAAGAGGTTAAAATGTCAGGATTCCAAATCTGAAATAGATGGTCTGAAATGGCAGATTCTTAAGAGAATAATTAAAGGAGTTGATGCCTCATTGTCTTTAACGATATTCCTTGCTGTTCCATCAAACCATTGAATAGATAAGAGGTGAGCAATAAGTTTCAAGCTGATCTTTTGTATAGCCAGATAATTTAGACAAAAGCTCATGGGGACGCTGTGTAAAGTAAATTCAACTACCTGGCTTCTAAACTCCTCAAGTTTCAGTAGAGGGTGAATGAGTGACACCTAAACAGATGAAACAAAACAAAAAATAACTTAAAAAAATGACTGTGTATTCTGGCTTCTTTTTTGGAGTTTGCAGTGGTGGACAACAGATCAAACATGTGGTAGTGATTATAATAGTTTGAATCTTGGAAATAGATTTATAATGCTCTTTCTGAATTTTATTTTATTTTTATTTTAGTTTTTTTTTTAAAGAGAGAGAGAGAGAGAGAGGAAGAGAGAATTTTTTTTAATATTTATTTTTCAGTTTTTGGCAGACACAACATCCTTGTTTGTATGTGGTGCTGAGGATCCAACCCGGGCCGCATGCATGCATGGCAGGCGAGCGCGCTACCGCTTGAGCCACATCCCCAGCCCATCTTTCTGAATTTTAGATGGGGCAAAGAACTTATATTCTACTTTAATTTCATATGCTCAGAATTCTTAGTGTATAATTTTATAATATAAGACAGTTGGTCCTCATTCTTTAATGCAGTTATTATAATATCCAGTGTTTAAAAGGTAGAAAGAAATATTTTATTCCAGGTAAGCGAGGACATAATTTTTACACCCTTCCTCCATGTCTGGTGAAGTCTTGGAACAGCAAACTGGTGAGGCAACTTTCTCCTAATCCTGATTTAAATTCTTTTAGCCTCCTGGGTAAAAAAGAAAGAGGCCATTTCTAAATTTAAAATCCTTATAACCAAAGGCAAGTACTAATCATATTTATTTATCATAATTTATCTATCTGATGTTTCTAATTCTCTGCTATCAGTTTTTATGTATCCTTTCTCTCATATTCCCATATTTTACATAAAACTATATTTGAACAATTATGTAATGCTTATCTACTGGTTCATTAAATATAACTGTTTTCTTTCTTTCATTAAACATAACTGTTTTCTTCCTTCCTTCCTTCCTTCCTTCCTTCCTTCCTTCCTTTCTTTCTTGTTTTGGAAAAGTCTATATAAAACATAATACAAACTTATCCCATAGGGCTTCTTGCATTAATGAGTACATAAGATTCATATATATGAGACCTTGCATGGGGGCTTCTTAGTATGTTAAAAACCTGTTTAGTTATAAAGGGATTTGTTGAAAAGATTTTAAAAAGAGAATAGATCTTTTAGATTTTAGAATATGCAGAAGAGAAATCATCTTCAAGTGGAAATCACCAGAGATGAGTAAGCAGTGTGGTAGGAATCCCTTATCAACTGAGGAATATTTTTTAAATATTCTCATTGTTATGGAATTTATTGTTGGTCCCTGTGTGTTTTTCTGGGATTATGAGGAAGATACCACTTCCTGTCAGGAGACTTGCTTGATTCCAGGAGTTGGATTTCATGACCTTCCAAGTTTTAAGTGTGGGTGCAAAAAAAGTGTGTAGAAAAGATGGGTCAGCTGCTAACATGTATTTTAGCATAGGGAGAGGCATAGGGACACATTTTAAGGTGTTCTTTTAGTTATTCAACAAGAACCTACTTAAAGAATTCAAGGGAAAAGAACAGTGAGTTGTGAGCCACTGGTATACTAACAAAAGGAGGAAAAAACCTCTCTTCTTCCCTAAAGGCCTTCTTTTTAGGATAAGGTGGCATAGAGGATATATAACTGCTCTTTACAATCCCTCCCTTTAAATATGTTCTAGTTGACAACATTGGCTGATAAGGCTGGGTGAGTTACGTTCCATATGACTTATCCAGCCTGTTGATAACCAAGTCTCTATTCATCATCTCTGATAATAATACAGAGAATTAACCTGAAATTTTATAAGCCAATTCCACAATATTATGAAAACAATTGGAGGGCCCCATAATGCTGTCTCATCCTGAACCTGATGATACCTATGATACCACTTTCATTGCCTATTTCTTTAGCATGGTGAATGCATAATAAGAGTTTTCCCTGCTCTGCTTTTTGCTTCTAATTCTTACTGTAAAACTGTTGAAAAGAAGCTAGCAATATCCATGCTATAGCCTGAATGCTGTGCTGCTTTCAAGTTTCCTCCACCAGATTAATTAGTCTATCACCTTTAAACCTTTAAGCTCAGTCTCACACAAAGTTTCAGGGCATGGACAAAATGAAGCCATGTTCTGTGCCAGAATATACTAATGACCTCTGGTTCAGTAGAGTCTTTGTTCCCCAAGAAACCTCATCAGTACAACCTTTTACTCACTTCCTTCCTTCCTTCCCTCCCTCCCTCCCTCCTTCCTTCCTTCCTTCCTTCCTTCCTTCCTTCCTTCCTTCCTTCCTTCCTTCCTTCTCTCTCTCTCTCTCTCTCTTTCTTTCTTTCTTTCTTTCTTTCTTTCTTTCTTTCTTTCTTTCTTTCTTTCTTTCTTTCTTTCATGACAATAGTGGAATGCCTTAATCTCATTATTACCCATTTACAGCACAATTTTTTTAACTCTGTATAAAAGTATGTTCATGCCAAAATGATGCCATTATACATGTACTCTTTTTTTGCATTATAATTCTTAATACACATGTATACCACAGTTTTTCATATCTCTGTTTGTACACAAAGTATGTTGACACCAAATTCAAATCTTCATAGATATATTTTGTATAATGATGACCATCACATTCCCCCTTCCTTGCCAATCCCCTTCCCCTTCCCTTTCCCTCTCATCCCTCTCCCCTATCTAGAAATAATATTCCTCCCATGCTCTCTTTCCCTACCCCGCTTTGAGTCACCCCCCTTATATCAGAGAAAACATCTGGCATTTGTTTTTTTGGAATTGGCTAACTCTATTCCTCTTCTCGGACTATACCCAAAGGACCTAAAAACAGCATACTACAGGGACTCAGCCACATTAATGTTTATAGCACCACAATTCACAATAGCTAAACTGTGGCAATAAACTAGATGTCCTTCAGTGGTTACGTGGATAAAAAAAAATGTTGCATTTATACACAATGGAATATTACTCAGCCATAAAAGAGAACAACATCATGGCATTTGCAGGTAAATGGATGGCGTTAGAGAAGATTATACTTTCTGTATTCTTATCAGCATTCTGGTCTCCTGAGTCCTTACTAGAATTTCCTAGTAAGCTTCAGTGACAGCATTCTAGAGTTTCTCTAATCTTCATCCCCAAACTATCCAAACTCCTCCCATGGACCAATTCCAGAAACTTCTGTGCCACACCATCAGGCATGTCACAACACTGACCTTACTCTTGGCACCAATTTTTTTTTTTTTTTTTGTGTGTGTGTGTGTAATAAAATATTTGAGATAAATAAATTAGAAGGAGGAGATACTTATTTTGGTTTCTGGCTTTAGAGATTTCAGTCCAGGGTAACTTCACCCTGTTGCCTTTTGGCCTGTGGCAAGGGATATTATCATGGAGGAAGTGTTTTAGAGGAAATGCTTACCTCATGACATCCCGGAAACAGAAACAGAGTGGAAGAGGCACAGGGGAAAAAATACATCCTTCAAGGGCACATTCTCAGTGATTGACTTCCTCCAAAAAGGCTCCATTATCCAAAGTTTCTAACACTTCCCAATGGCCCATTAATCCATAAATGCATTAATTCCTTTCACAAAGTCAGTGCCTTTATGATCCAATCACCTCGCAAAGGCTCCACCTCTGAGCATTGCTGCCTTGGGGACCAAGCCTTTAGCACATGAGCCTTTGGGGAACATTTGAGATCCAAATCACATCACCAGGGAAATCTGTTGTAGCTCAATCTGATCCATTTTTGATGTAGGAAAATGGTTTAAATCATGAGCTGAAATCTATAACTAAAAAAAGTAATAGGAAGTCACAGATGGGGTGAACTTTTTAGAAGGTAAAACAGAGCTATCATTGCTGTAGAAATGGTATAATTTATTTTTTCTGTGACAAATTGTAGTCCCCCTTAGGGTAGAGAAGCTTTGTAATCATTTTTATTTTAGAGAGAGAGAGAGAGAGAGAGAGAGAGAGAGAGAGAATTTTTTTAATATTTATTTTTTAGTTTTCGGTGGACTCAACATCTTTATTTTATTTTTATGTGGTGCTGAGGATCGAACCCAGTGCCCCGTGCATGCCAGGTGAGCGCACTACCACTTGAGCCACATCCCCAGCCCTGTAGTCATCTTTTCATGCACAGGAAGGACCTGATACAAGGTTAAGAGTATCAGTAAGTTTACTAATTCAAATCTCCTGAAATAGAATTTTGGGGAAGAAACAATAGTTCCTATGTCAAAATACATGCGTGCCTATGTGTGAACACAGTGAACAAATAGGTATAATTCAATGTACAGGGTCACTCATAGTATAATAAACTTTGTGGGGTATGTGGTCATAATTATAAAATTAAAAAGGACCTTAGAGATCTTCTGTTTTATAATAATGAAATTTCGTTACGATGAAAGAACATAACTGAAGATCACATCCTCATTCTGTGTTAAGTGGGGGATAAGACAGAGTTTATGTTTAACCTTTCTGAGGGAATTATTAAATTAAGTTTAAATTCTTGAAGTATAGAAAGGATAGTGCCGAATCTTTCCACCCCCATATCTTTTACATTTTAGAACTTTAGGAACACCTTGTGCTTCATGGGGCAATTTTTGCGTATTTTTAGAGTGTAGTTGAATGCTTTTCTGGTTGAGCTGATGCAATTTGAGGGTGGAAATTGGTGGTGTTCACTGGAATAAGACACAATAATTTATAAAGATTGTTAAAATTTTCTTAATTTGTTCAAGTACAAATTGAATATTATAAACCATGTCTTTAAAGAAAGTTACACAAACAGAAATTTGAGGAAAACATTTTCTGTAAATGCAATAATGTTGAGTGGATATTATACTCTGAGAAATGTAATATTTTGTACAAATTTAAGGTATTAAACAAATAATCTTTAATTTTGGTGAATGTAATATTAACACACATTCTATGAGTCTTGGCCTTTTAAAATGTGTAATTTATTATTCATAACAGTACTATTATCACCTTTGTTTTATATATATGTAAAGAAAATGAGTATCCTTTAGAAAAGTCAAATACTTGCTCTAGGTCACAAGGTTGGTAATGTATGAACTACAGCTTGAATAGAATTTTCTTGACTTGAATGCTCTTTTCATAATAGGCTTCTCTCTCCCTGGTGAGTTTTAGTTGAATTGAATTTATTGTACAGGGGTGAGTAGATGAAGGGTACTAGCTCTGGGACTAATGCTATCCTTTTACTAACTAGCTGTGACAGGGTCAAGGTATTTTATCGCTCTGCTTTTTAATATGTACATCTGTTAAAAAAAAAAAGGAGTTTTTAGCTGAAGTTTCTTATTGCCCTAGAAATATATTTAATTTTTTCCAAAGTTTTTCTTACTTTGCAACTATCTAAAAGATAATAGATTTTAATTATTTTCTTGGTATTGGAATGTGTCTTTATAATCACTGCTTTCCTCTAAAGCAATTGTCTTTGGTGCTCAGTCTCAGAGGTTATTATTTCATAATCTCTGGACAGTTTACACAAGTACAAACAGCGAGGAAATTTGAAAATATTGTACCTAAGGGTCAGTAAATAGTTTAGATTTAAAAATATATCCTGTTCATTTACACTTATTGCAACAGTGCTTTGTGCTATGACTAACGTGAAATCTAGGTGCTGAAACACATGAAAGAACATAACAAGAATAATAACATCTTACATTTATGTTCATCACATTAATTATATAAATACAAATTGAGGGAGAACTGGCACACTTCAAAAAACAGAGAACTTAATTTCCCTATTCTTATATAGTGCCAGAGCTGTGGCAGGCTAATAAACCTGCAAAGAAGAATTAGAAAAAAATAGAAAAATGAATCTCAAACATGGACTTTAAGATCACTGTGATCAGCAAGTTCAAGAAAATAGTGCAAGATGAAGACTTACCAGAAAAATTGGAGTCTTAAACATTAATACATAATTTAGACACCATGAGAATCACCTCCTTAAAGTGTACAATTCAGTGGATTTTGAGTATTCACAGATATGTGCAGTATCATCACTAATTCCATTATATTTCTACCACTCCAAAATGAATCCCAGTGACCATTATCAGTCACTTCCCCTTTTCCCCTTTCTTCCGCCCTGGACATCCACTAAGAGTTTCTTTCTCAGTAAGTTTGTTCATTTTTGACATTTCATATAAATGGAATAATATAAGATATGGCCTTTTCTGTCTGCCATCTTCTGATAAGCATAAGCATAATGTTTTCAAGATTCAACCATATCGAAGCATGTATCAGTACTTCACTACTTACTATGGATGAATTGCATTTCATTCTATAGATAATATTTCATTTTGTTTTTTCACTGATAAACAGTTGAATTATTAACATCTTTTAATTATTGTGAATATGTTGTTACAAACATCCTGTTAGTTTTGTGTGAATATATTATTTTTCATAGGCATATACTTAGGCATGAAAATGGTGGCTCATATAACTCATGTTTAACTATATGAGGAATTCTTAAACTATTTCCCAAAGTACCTTGCCATTTTTTATAATTTCAACCAAGAATACATGAGAGTCTTGTTTGGCAAATCTGTTGTTACAGCAATTTAGTAGGAGTGAAGTGGCATTTAATTGTGGTTGTGATTCACATTCCCTTAATTGTGAATGAAGTTAAGCCATGTTTTCCTGTGTTTATTTATCATTCATAAATTTACCATGAATAAATATCTATCTAAATCTTGTACTGATTTTTGATTTGACTTGGTTGACTTTTAAATCCTGAGTTAGAAGGGCTCTGTAGAGAGTATAGGTATGAATCTTTTGTATAATTTTCAATTTTTTTCTCACAATCTGATTCTCTTTTGTTTTCTTCATATGGTTTTATAGCATTAAAATGTTAAATTTTGGTGAAAGTAAATTTATCTTCTTCTTTTGTTTGTGGTTTTGGTGTGTGTCTAAGCAATTACTGTCTATTGAAGCTTGTGAAAATTCATGCCTACCTATCTGTCTAAAACATAGTTTATGTTTAAAATGTAGTTTCAAGGTTAACATGCCAAAATTACTTGCATTTCTATAAACAACAAAGGGAGAAACAGAAAATTATATGTTTAAACTGACCTTGTCTACACTATAATAATAAAATGAATGTTAAGAAATAAGTCTATTACTAGATGCACTTTCCTTGCAAACTAAAAACTACTATTGAGAGAAGTTAATAAAGCTAAAATATGGAGGGCTATGCAATCTTTATGGATTGAAAGCACAATAAACAAAAATGTCAATTTTGTAATGCGGTCAATTCTTTTTAAACTCTCTGTAAATATTCTATATACTCAATATACTATGAATAATTTGCAGCACTTTTTGTAGAAATTAATAGATTGATTCTAAAATTTCAATGGAATTGCAAAGGGTCAGGCAAATTTTGAAGAATGAATTTTGTGCTTACTTTATAGGGTTTGAAGATTTATTATACAGCTACAATAAGAAAAAATAATATTAGAACAAAAAATATGATATTAGTGTGAATTGTGAAATACGAAAGTAGATCCCCCAACATATGGTCACATGTTTTACTACAAAAGTGACATGCCAGTATAGGGAGAAAACCTCTTAATTAAATAAAATTTTCCATGATTTGCCAAACACTATTCAACAGTTCATTTACAGTGAGTAAATCATCTTAACCTCGAATCTGATTCCAGTAGAAGGAACATGTATTTCTTACTTGCCTCTATTTTTGACAATTTTTTTGTTCTATAATTTAAAAAAATAAAGGTGACCAAGCCATAGGACCAAGCAAGTGATGACTATATAAAAAGATATGCTGTTCTTAAGAAAAATCCAAAGTAATCCTAAATCGATGGCTGTATTGGTAAAAGTTGATACTCCAAGAGAAAAGTTAGAATGATGTTAGATGTATCTATTCAATGTACAACGAAGTGTTTTATGAAAAATTAAGAAAGTTCTATTTATTTCTAACTTAAATATTCAAACTAGAGATGCATAATCTGTATGTGTATTCATTATATTCATGTACACATTTTTTCACGTCACATAGCAAAGGGATATTTTGTAAAACATACAGATTAAGTTTGGACTGAACAATAACTTAAAGGGTGTAAAAGTAGATGGATTTTTTTCTTTTAATGCAAAGAATCAAAAAATACTTTTGATTATCAAGTAAATATTTGCCGATATCAAAAATAATAATCAGATTTCAGGTTTTTAAATTTTTGGCTCATGACCCAAAATGAAACTTTATATACTCTACAAATGTAGATATGCATAAATTTAACATTTGATTTTAGACCCTTTGTTTTTTATCAATAAACACTGCAGACTACAAATTACAGTTGCAAACTATGAGCACCTACCCTGATAAATTAATATAGCACACAGATGAGACAACTAAGCAACACTGATAATGTTACTGGCTTTGTTACAATATTAAACATCATTAAGCATCCTATCCTACATGGTTAATCAGTCAATTCATTAAATTGTGGCAATAGACATCAAGTATTCATTATCACCCAACACTGTGCCAAGTACTGCTTGCATAATCTTTGAAACTTTTGGAAAAATCCATAGTTATTGCTGAATTTTAGCATATATTAAGTAACCCAAATTACACAAGATCCTTAAAAAAGTGATTCACATATCTTACTAACCTACAACAGATAGGGCAAAATGTTAATTTTTTTTCATACTTATCTGTATAGAATCTGACAGTAAAATCCTAGGAACTCTTAATTTTCCAAAATAAAATTTTATTTCTATCCATACCATATGTTGTTTCATCTGATCTTAAACCATGATTTGAACTTATTGACAACAAGGAAGGAGCAGAATAAAGTGAAGAAGGCAAAAAAAATCTTCTAGTGATCTGAACTAATGGTAACATCCCAAAGAAATATTTGCCCCTAGAATGCAGCAAATGTGAAATGACTCTAAAACATTGACTGCAGTTCTTCCTCTGATGTTATTTAGATGTATACATAACAGGTTATCAAAAGCATGCATTGATATTTACTTTTTACTGTGGAAAAATCTGGTCTGAACAAAGAGTAGAGGTTTTTGTTTAACAAAGTATTTTGGAAGATGGAAAATTTCCACATTGCCACACAGGTATAATCATTTTATAATAATTTAGAAGCTACTTTAAGATTTCATATTGCGAGTATCAAATTTTACTAGTTGTAGAAGAACAGAAATAGCAATAAAAATATTAATAGGACACTAGGAAGATGAGAGCTTATATTAAATTCATTCATTCTGCCTACGACCCATCCATTCATTAATCAGTTTGTTCATCCATCAATCTATTCATTGCTCCATCCATTTACATACTATGAGATGCATGGAGATATAATGGTGCACAAAAATGTATGAGAGAGTCGTGGGACTCTCACAAGGAAAAATGTAACAAAATGCACAATGACTATAATAGGTGATGGGATTTTAAATTATTTTTATCCTTATAGACTTTTTATATATTTTATTTGTCCTTATTAGTTATCCTTGATAGTAGAATGTATTTTAACATTTTATACATAAATGGAGTATAACTTCTTATTTTTCTGGTTGTATGTGGTGTAGAATTACACCAGTCATGTAATCATATAAGTACACAGGGTAATAATGTCCCATTAATTCAACTGACCTTCCTACCCCCATACACCCTGCCTTCTCTTCACTCCCCTCTGCCTAATCCAAATTACCTCTATTTTCCCCTGCCACCCTCTATTGTGAATTATCATCTGAATATCAGAGAAAACATTTGGCCTTTGGTCTTTGGGGATAGGCTTATTTCACTTAGCATGATATTTCCCAGCTTCATCCATTTACCTGCAAATGCCATAACTTCACTCTTCTCAAAGGCTGAGTAATATTGCATTGTGTATATGTAACACATATACACAATGTGGTACATATACACAATGTACTTCCTTTATCTGTTCATCTGGTGATGGGCATCTAGGTTAGTTTCAAAGTTTGGCTATTGTGAATTGAGCTGCTATTGATATGTCTGCATCTGTCAGTATGCTGAATTTCAAGTCCTTTAGGTATAAACTGAGGAATGGGATAACTGGGTCAAATGCTGGTTCCATTCCAAGTTTTATGAGGAATCTCCATGCTGATTTCCAGAGTGGTTGTACTAATTTGCATTGCCACCAGCAATGTATGAGTATACATTTTCCCCCACATCCTCACCAGCATTTATTGTTACTTGCATTTATTGTTACTAGCATACTGACATACACTCTTATACAATCTAATACCCTCAGAACTTCAGTCATTGTATAGCTACAAAGGGCTATGGAACCAAAGAAGAGATCACTTTCAGGAAGTAAATGAGCTATATTTATGGAAATCAGCAGTCATCTTCAAGTTGAAAAGCATGTCTATAAATGAAGGTAAAAGAGGGTTACAGGAGGTGGAGTGAGCAAAGAAAACAGAGGACATATAGGGAAAAATGAAGAATAAAACCTAAAGATGTAAATGTTCAGCATGGGTATTTGAGAAAGGATAGTAAGACCATGTAGGTTAAAGGTATAAACTAAATTTTGTCATGTAGATAATTAGAAACCTTGAAACACTTTTGAGCAGAAGAGTGACATAATAAAAGATATGTTAGGAATATTGCATATGTGTGAAATGGAACCTAGAGAGAGAGGAGAATAATTAAGGGGTTATTGTGGAAATATAAATGGAATGTAATAAAATGTCTAAAATAGAAAATAGTGGGAGGTATGATAAGAATAGAACAAATAGAAGATTTGGTGCAAAAATAGAATCACCATTCATATTTCTTCTATATGTATTTATTTTCTTTATTTTAATATTAAGAAATCACTGCATAAAATGGGTAGATTTTATACTTCTACAAAGATAGGATAGTAAGGTAGAAAGTTAACTCTAACTTCAGAGTTAGAGTTAAAATCTTATATCTACTGATTCTTAACTGTGTGCTAAACACAGTTTAGTTACTACCATGTTAGAAACGAATGAGAATCTCATTCGTTTCTAACATGGTAGTAATAAAGAAAGCATGGTGGAATTTAATAAAGTGATTTTTAGTAGGATCATAGTTCTCATCATCTTTATTTCACTTGTAAAACCTTTTATGGAACTGCTGTTATGTACTAGGAAATATCATTGGTGGTTTCTATGATTGCTACAGTTTGAATTTTAAATGTGCCCCCAAAGCCCCATGTTTTGGAGGTTTGGTCCTCTGGGAAGCACTCCTGAGAGATGGTGGACCACTAGGAAATGGGCCTCCTGGAAGGTTTTTAGGTCACTGGGTGAATGTTTTGAAGGTGATTGTGAGACCCTAGTTGTTCCCTCTTTCTTTCTTTTGCTTCATATTCATGAGGTGAGAGGATTTGCTTCACTGAATGTTCCCGCCATGATGCGCTGCCACCATAATGGCTTTTCTTATGTATGGAAAATAAATATCTATTGTTTTTCTAGGTGTAGAATGCAAAAGGGGGAGCAATGGTATTCAATGGTACTGCATGTCAGTGAAGTATCTAATCCTTTCATGAGGTTGTCTTACTGTAATCCTTTTGGAGTTTCCTGAGATTTAAATGGAGAATTCCAAACTATTCTTTCCAAGATTATAAAAATATGGAAGGTAAATGTATTGGACTGTTCATCTTGATACTTTCTATATAGTACTGTCTTTAGTTTTCTTTCAATATCAGCAGTTCTATTCTAATTATTTAGTACATTGACTTAATAGCAGTATGAAAAAGGAATGATATACTAATAATACAGATTCCTAGTGTTCAGCATTGTTTACAAGTTTCAATCAGTAAATTCATAGAAAATTTGTCTTGTGCTTTTCAAACTCAGGATACACAAGTAATTGATGTCTATTATGACTGATGATACACATCTAAATATTCAAAAGGAAGCTTATTGAAACTCTTATTGGTCATGAAAAAGAAAAATTTCAAATAGTTTCTGGAGTCTCCTGTATTTAGCGCTACTTCTCAATTTTTTTGCAAAGCAACATTTTTGAATGGTATAATGATAAAATCTCTTTAGGACAACCATCTTTAAATTCAAAACTATTATTCTTATGTCACTTAGTAGTATGATAACTCACATTTCATTGGAGTACATTGAGGACAATTTAGAGGACATCTGTATTTTGATATATTTCTTAGATGACTCTCAAAACCTCATGTGTTGAAGACTTGGCCCTAATGCAATAATGTCCAGAGGTATGTCTTTGGGGAAATGACTAGATCATAAGGGCTCTGACTTCATCAGTGAATTAATACATTGATAGCCAAATAGACGACAGGGAAGTAGTGGAAACTATAGGCAGGTAGGGAATAAGTGGAGGAGGTAAATGCTGAGGGAATACTTATGGTGACTTTTTCTTGCCCCTAGTGTGTGTGTTCTCTCCCTCCCTCCCTCCCCCCCCCCCCTCTTTGCTTTCCATCTGCCATGAATGAAGCAGCTTTCCTCTATCACACTCTTTCACTATAATGTTCTTTCTGGTCGTCAGGCCAAAAGCAATGGAGCACACTGACATAAACTGAAATCTCTGAAACCATGAACCATAATAAATCTTTCCTCCTTTATGCTGTTCTTGCCAGGTATTTTGGTCACAGAAAAAAAACTAACAAAATCAACTTAATCGGTGCTTCTTCTGCATGGGAAGAAGTGAAGGTAGAAATAAGAATAACTGGAGTATGCATCCATCCAACATCCATGATTTCCATTATGGGGATTATCTGTTTTCTAAGATTTACTTCACCAAGTTAATTCCTATTTCTGGAACTTACATAGAAAATAATTACTTTTAATAATGTATTAAGAATAGAAGACAAATAGACAGACACCCACAGGTACAGTCTTCTCATTCTTGACCAAGAATATACACTGGAGAAAAGATATCCACTTTAACAAAGGATGCTAGGAAAACTGGATAATTGCCACTCTGACTGGAGTGAGAAGAAATCTCAGTGTAGTTTTAATTTGTGTTTCCCTAACTGCTAGAGATACTGAACATTTTTTTATATATTTGGTTGATAGTATTTCTTCTTTTGTGAAGTGCCTGTTCAGTTCCTTTGCCCACTTATTGATGGGTTATTTGGTTTTCTTTAGTGTTAAGTTTTTCACTTCTTTATATATCTTGGAGATATGCTCTATCTGAGGTCCTGGTGGCAAAAATTTCCTCCCATTCTGTAGGCTGTCTCTTCACATTCTTGATTGTTTCCTTTGCAGTGAAGAAGCTTTTTATTTTGATCCCATCCCACTTGTTGATTTTATTTCTTGTGCTTTGGGAATCTTGTTAAGGAAGTCAGTTCCTAAGCTGACATGATATAAACTTGGGGGTACTTTTCTTCTAGTAGTGATAGAGTCTCTTCTATTGCCTAAGTCCTTGATCTACTTTGAGTTGAGTTTTGTGCAAGGTGAGACATATGGACTTAATTTCATTTTGCTACATATGGATTTCCAGTTTTCCCAGCACCATTTGTTAAAGAAGCTATCTTTTCTGCAATGCATGTTTCTGGCACTTTTGTCTAATATGAGATAACTGTATTTATGTGTGTCTGTCTCAACACACCTTCATGTTTAAAACACTAGAACAATTAGGGATAGCAGGAACATACCTCAACATTGTAAAAGCAATGATGTCACTTTCATTCTAAATGGAGAAAAATTGGAAGCATTTCCTCTAAAACTGGAATAAAACATGGATGACCTCTTTCAGCACTTCTATTCACAAGCATCCTTGAAACTTTAGCCACAGCAATTATACAGAAGAAAGAAATTAAAGGGATATGAATAGGAAAAAGAAGAACTCACAGTATTCCTATTTGCTAATGATATGTTTCTATATTGATAAGACCTAAAAAAGTCCACCAAAAAACTTCTGGAACTCATAAATGAATTCAGCAAAGGAGAAGGATATAAAGTTAACACCCATAAATCAGTTGTGTTTCTATACAGCAGTGATGAATCTACTGAAAGAGAAATTAGGAAAACTCACCCATTCTTAACAGTCTCAAAAAAACTTGTAAATCAGTGTAATAAAAGAGGAGAAAGACCTCTACAATGAAAACTACAGAACATAAAAGAAAGAAATTGAAGACTGTAGAAGATGGAAAGATCTCCCATGATCTTGGATATGCAGAATTAATATTTTCAAAATGGCCATACTACCCAAAGTGCTTTATACATTTAATACAATTCCTATTAAAATTCTAATGACATTCTTCATAGAAATAGAAAAAGCAGTTTCATTTGGAAAAATAAGAGATCTGGAATAGCAAAAAAAAAAAAAAAAAAATCCTTAGCAAGAAAGATGAAGCAGGAGGCACCACAATACCAGACCTTAAATCGTAGTACAGAGCTATAGTAATGAAAATGGTATGTTATTGGCACCAAACAGACACATAGATCAACAGTATAGAATAGAAGACAGAGACAAATACTAATCCATTTCTAACCACCATAATTTTAACTGATATTTACATTTTTATTATTTCAAAAATTTTCCATGTATTAATTTATTTGATACTTGTAACAAATCTTTGAGAAAGGAACTATTAATATTTCTGTTTTATAGATGAATAAATAAAAGCACAGAATACATAATTACCTAATTTCATTTTCTTAATAAATTGAAGAATCTGAGCTTAGGCAGTACATCTAAGCACTGCATTTTCAGATCCCACAGCTGTATTTTCTCTTAAGAATGGAAGTATGTTAATTCAATTAGCAATAGTCCAATGGTATCCACAAAAAATTAATAAACATAATTTTTACTGCTTATGATAGACTGGTCAGTACTGATAACTGTTTATAGATATGTTCTAGTTCAAGCCTCTCAATAATCAAACAATTAAGCATTTCTTCCTAGAATGAAAAGTGAGCTATGGAATAGTTAGATATCCTGGCTGAGATCAAACCACTCAGAAAAAAAGAGAAGACATTTGAACCAGGTCTGTTTTATTCTAAAACCCATATTCTTGACCACTTTATCCAACTTCCTCCAGTAAAATATACTTATTAAAATAAATATTTGTGTCCAAAATGTAATAAATGTATCCAACAAAAATGAACCCAATTAAGGATTATGTAAAATTTTACTACTGAATTAGGTAGAGAAAAGTGATGGGAGGGGAGGGGAGGGAATGGGGGGATAGGAAGGATAGTAGAATGAAACAGACATTATTATTACTGTGTGTATACATGTGACTGCATAACCAATATGATTCTGCAACCTGTATACTCAGAAAAATGAGAAATTATATCCCATCTGATTCAAATGTATGATATGTCAAGGTCATTGTACTGTCATGTGTAACTAATTAAAACAAATAAAAAATACATGATATCAACTATTAAGTTAATATTTAAATAAACTTTTGATGATTTACATTAATATAAACACAAAATAACCTTGAATTTTATCTTTTCAATAATTGGCAAACCAATGACTCTGGACTATCTACACCATATCAAAGGAGGTTGCACTCTTGGATGGCTGCCTAAGTCTTTCTCACCTGGTGCTCTCATCTTGAATAAAAGTGTGTATAAGCAGAGGGAATCAGCAGGCATCTTTGGTTAGTATGCCAACATTAGAATACTAGCAGATGAATATTTAATAATTAACAAAGTAAATGGCAGCCACGAGAGTCAATATTTTGCAGGGAAAGTAACTCAGCCTTCTCTGAAATGAGGATGTCACTGGCTGCCAATAAAAGATTTAAGATATCTGTCTGAAGCAAGAGTCTCATTCTAACAGGATGAAGGAAATAATGTGGGCAGAAGCCCTAAAGCCAAGCTTGCAAAGATTATTCCCAAGACTTCCCAATCAATGACTAAGGCTATTAAGGCAATAGCCATTATTGCCCCTCTCTCTACCATGTATTAGGCTATTAAGAACAGAATCTGTATTTTATATTCAACTTTATAAACTTAGGTCCCTGATATCAAGGAAGCAGTAAATTACATTTGCTTCACAAATAAATGATAAATTTCATAATAAAAACCTCACAGGCTTGCAGATTTCCCAGTCTTGAGGTTTTTAAAATAATACATGTTCAGTACAAAGCACTTACATGATTTCTAAAATCAGACAGTTCATTAAGGATATACATGACTCTAGAATTTAGGCTTGTTTACTCCTAATATACTGATTAGCTATACTTTTCATTATAAAATGCAGGTACTACGAGCACACATTTTGTCAATTAACAATATCTATCGCTAAGAAGTTTATATTTTTCTTTCAGCGCTAATGCTGGAATCACCTACCACATAAGGTAAGAATCCTGTTGGTCATTTAATTTCAGTTTCCTCGAGTGTGAAAGGAAAGGGTTAGATCTGATGCTTGCTTGCTAAGTATCCTTAGAGTTCTACATTTTTGTAACTCTGCATTTATATGTCTTAATTTTGGCCAAAAGAGTTCAAAACACATTATAAATTCAAATGAAATAAACAACTGGTACTGAATATTATACTAGTTTTTTTTTCCTTGAAAATTAAGTTAAAGAATTGGGATGCTATTCTTGGTGGCAAAATTCTTTTTCTATAACATACTCACTTACTTATACTGAATTGTTTAAGTCTCTAGGGAATAAATGACACAGATCTTTAAAAATTTACTTTTATCTGGTAACATTTTCATTATTCTGTTGATTTACCTATGCATGTTCAAGTGGCAGATATGAATATTTTCAAAGATTTTTTTCAATGATTAACAAATCTGTGTCCCAAACTATGTTTGGAGTAGTATCCTTTTATAACAAACTTTAAAAATATCACATATCATTATTAGTTCTAAAGAGGTTGAACAAGTCATTTTTATATCTTAGATAAGCCATCTCCAAATAGAAATATAACAGAGTCCCTGAGGGAGAGATAGGATAGTTTGAAGTATTATAATCATCAAAGGAGGTATAGATTGAAAAGGTTGAGAGACCCTGTCACAAAGAAAAATTATCTGGACACCCCTGGAGATCTTCCATCAAATGGAAGAAGAAAGTTCACAAAAGTTAATTATTAAAAAAATAAACCAAATCTAGAACAAATGAATTTTAATAACTACTTTCAAAGAATGATTAATTTGTTCATTATGAATTTCAAAACAAGAGTTTGACATATATATGATATTATGTGAATCTTGAATATTTTCATGAGAGAATTGAGTTCAAGTCTCACCTCTGTCACTTGGATAGGCTCCTTCATTTTTCTGGATTTCAGTTTTCTTATGTAAAAAGAATAGCTAAATCTTTGTTCACTGCCTATAAAGTTCTACGCATATAAAATTTTAATATATTTTATGCCAATTTCTGGTAAAAGTATTTTATAGCTTACATATAAAAAGAGCACATAATACTAGAGAGCTAAAGTTGTCTTTATATGGTGAATGGAAGTTCCTGAGTTTAAGGTTATCAGACAAGTCATCAGTACTTTAACTAAGTCTTGCATCAGAATCACCAGTGAGAGAGCATCATCATCCTGGAAATGTTACTCTGTAGATCCAATAGTGTATCTGAGCTCTGTAGTGTGAGCATTGCTATGCATCTCTAGTTAAGAACCATTGTTGCACATTCTCTCTTGAAACATTTCTTGAGTTGAGATTGCAGACAAAACCTATGCTAATAAGGGAAACAAATACAAAGTTATAATTAATATCAAAAGACCACTTCTTTCAGAGATGTTTGCAGATCAATTCAGTTTTTCTTGTGACTTTCACTGGATCAGAACTTATAGATCTTAAAAATTTTCACTGTTTTTGCATAAATGTGTGATGATAAAAGTAGCAGGTAATAAAAACAGTTTGCACTGAGATAGAATATGCGTAAAGAGGAACACACATATTTTAAGTTCTGAATGTTTACATATATAATGTATAATTTTTTATCATTATATATAAATTTGATCTCATATATCTTCTCAAAATCTACTCACTACCCTTTTTACCCTTTTTAGAGAGCATCTGCCCTAGGAAGCTGACATGAATGACCTATAAAAGACCCTGTGCCCTCTGGTCAATGGGTATCCTTGTTAAGACATCATAGAAAAGAAGAATGAATTTGATGTATTTTGCTTTTGGATCACTTTTGGCAAGGTCATCTTCAGTGACTTTGTCCCTTTACGTGTTCTTTTCCCAATAAACTCTTTATGGCACATTTTTGCTTTTGAATTCTAATAATTGCTCCTTTCCTTATCCCTTGAGGGATGGCAATAGCTTTGGTACAACTGGCCTAGGTTTGTCACACTACCCCTTGTGGCTTTTCTGTCTTTACACCCTTGAAAATAAACCCCCCTGGAATTATCTAGGCCATCTATGTCTTATTCACTGGGATCCTGACTTATCTGTCTGTTTTGTTAAAGCTGCATTTGAGAGCCAACCTTCCTTTTTTTTTTTTTTTTTTTAACAAATATCAGGTTGGGATGGATGAAGATCCCAAACTTTGTAAAAAAAAAAAAAAAAAAAAAAAAAAAAAAATCTCGTTCTCTGCTAAAAACACCTAAGCATCTGAGAAAGAGTGTAGTTCAAGCTATACTGAAATTGAGATGGTAGTGGATATAAGAAAATGAGATGTCTATCTGATCTGATATGGAAATAAACAAGGAGTTTTGAATTTTAACTAAATACAAACATCAAGTCACAAGGCTGAGGCTAGTAGTGTTTCTTAGCATGCTCCAGAGACACTTGATCTGCAATATTACGTTCATCTGGCGGCAGCCCATTAATAGAAAAATAAAGGAAAGCTGGAAGGCATTCCTAGGGGAGAAGCAAAATGATAAAAAGCAATGGAGTGCTGACACGTGACAAGAGATGAAAAAGACGCTATCCCTGTGCTTTAGCTAAGTGGTGAGGAAGGTGGACATGACAACTGTCTATAATCAGGTAAAGGCTGTAAACTCCAAAAGAGAGGCTGAGATTACGACAGGGCAAGGGAGCATTGCTCTGTGTAGAGACGGATTAAAGAGAGAAGTTTAGATTAAGTAACAGGACTCTCTCCTAATGCAGAGACAGTTTATAATTTGTAAAGCTAAATACTACATTCTTTAATATTTGAAAAAGACCAAAATGAAACAAGTTACAAATAATTTCTTTATATTATGTATGTAGATTCCCTATAGCACATCTATCTTTCCACCTGCCTTCATCTCTGCCTATCAAAATCTATTGATACATCTTGTAAATTTGCCTTTCACAAACATAGGAGTAAGAATAATGATTACTACCTGTAATGATTACTGTAGATTTTGTGCTAGACATTTAAGAAGCTTCTTAATTTACTGTAAACATTGTCTTGGAGCAATCAAGAAAACTGAGGTTTAGAAAAATGGAGCAACGTTCTATAGGTTGTCCAAGTAGTAAGCAGCAGAACTTATGATATGAACCCTGGGGTTTTCATCTCATTGAATAACTGATAGTACTTTATTACATAGTGAATTTTCATCATTCTATTATTTATATGCCTATATCGTCTCTTTTACAAATTCTATGAAGTATTTGGTAGCTAATTAACTTGACTACATGCAATATGTTTAGGTATCTTAGAATAGTTCTGTTTCTGGTTATCAAACTTGCAGGCAAGAGTAGCCACTTGCCAATCTTGAACAAATCATGTGTTCATCATCATTCTAGCTACGAGGATAAGGTAAAGGCTAAATAATTTCATTTTCTTCTCTTCCTAGGTATCATCCATTTTTCACTTTGAAAAAATAATTTCTTCATCAACTACTATATGCTATGCAAATTATTCAATTAGTTATAACATAGTTATGAAGTTGTCTTTTGAAAGAAATTATGCCATTGGGCTCTTTCATTGAAAAAACATTCATCACCTCTCACACTTCATATTTTTTCAATTTAATTTAATTTGTAAATACTTGAAAGAAAATCATTCTCACGACTAACATTTCAAATACACAGACTACTATGGAGAGCAAGGAATAGACAGAGCCATGTTTACCTTGTAATCTTCAACCTCTATGGTTAGAGGTGAGCAGGGCTAACAATTGTGTGTGTGTGTTTGTGTGTGTGTGTGTGTGTGTGTCCAGGAATTTTCTATGCATGTATCTGTGTACATTTTTTTTCATGTAGCTAATTATCTTGGTTATCTCTTCATATCAGTACATAAAGCAATATTTTAGTCTTCTAATGACTGTTAAACATTCCATTGTAATGGAGTAACATGATTTATTCAGTTCCCATTAATTTATATTTAGATAGATTCTAGAAACTTAAACAATTCTGCTATGAATATATATCTACATTTATTTTTGCATACTTCCCATACTGATAGGACAGATTTCTTGCTGGAGCATTTAAGAGTTAAAACATATATACATTCATTTTTTTACATGTTTTTCTCAAATTGCCATCCCTAAAGTGGGTTTCTACATTGGCACAAATAACATGAGGGTCCAAATAGGCTGTTCACACTTTAAAATTTACAATGAACTCCAGGATGATATGGTATCAACTTCTATATTGCGGGCATAAAATGGCAGTTTGCCAAAGATGAATATTTTATTTTACATTAATACTTTATTCTTGAGCTAGGCTAACCTTTGTCCACTTATAGTTTCAAGTCAATAACATGACTTACGTGTATTTTTCCATGACTTAATGAAAAGAAACTAATGTTTAAATAACAGATTTGGTTAATTCTTTGTTCTGGCTTCTTCTCAGACTATTTCTTCTACCTGGAAAAATCCACTTCAGTCTTGCATGTCTAAATTCCACCTATTCTTTATGGTTTGTTTCAAATCTTCTCTCCTTTATCTAAATAATGTTTCCTTCCTCAGAAATTTGTACACTTCTATTTAACCCTTTTCTAGTAAACATTTTACATTTTAAGTCTCCAATCACTGTTGCTATCATTATTAACAGACTTCAAATCTCCTCAAATCTATAAATGTTCTTATACTCCCCTGTCTCCCTTTCCCAGCTCCATGGATTGATTTAAATTAAACTATAAGTTCAGTATTATTTTACTAGTTTTATTTCTTTTTAAAATGTTCTAAGTTTTTGTTTTTAAGATTAACCAATTAAAATATTTTCATCCGGGCTGGGAATGTGGCTCAAGCGGTAGCGCGCTCACCTGGCATGCGTGCGGCCTGGGTTCGATCCTCAGCACCACATACAAATAAAGATGTGTGTCTGCCGAAAAAAACTAAAAAATAAATATTAAAAAAAATTTTCATCCTAAATTTTCAGAATTTCTAACAGTGAACAGTGTTCTATAAGTGCCTCTTTGGAATTCAGTTCATAAACAAATGCAACTTTCAATAGTGAGAGTTAAATCTGACACACTGGTGAGAGCAAGCGTGGATACTATCATATTAAAGGCCTTTGGAGGCAGGCTAGCATAGTTTACACGCCATTGAGCCTATTTATAGAGCTGACTCCTTTTTGCAATGTCAACTGTAACATTACACTTATTTTAAGCCTCAGTATCTCAAATATCAGCCCCTACTAGTTGTATAGTTCTCTCTTATTTGATATCAGAGAGCCCAATGGAGCCTTCTGAAGTACCCAGTCAGATTAGCAAAGATAATTTTTTAGAAGTTCCTAATTTATCTGATTCTGTTTGTGAAGATGAAGACGTTGGAGATACCTTCAAGCCTGGCTTCTCTCCTCAACCCAGTAGACGAGGTTCTGAATCTTCTGAAGACATGTACCTGGACACCCCAACTTCAGGTACCAGAAGAGTTTCATTTGCTGACAACTTTGGATTCAATCTTGTGTCCATTAAAGAATTTGATTGCTGGGAATTACCGAGTGTTTCAACCAATTTTGACTTAAAGAAGGATGTTTTCCATACTGAAGAGTATGTACTATCTCCACTCTTCGATTTGCCTTCTTCAAAAGAAGATCTCATGCAACAACTTCAAGTACAGAAAGCGATATTAGAGTCAACTGAATATCTTCCTGGGTCTACAAGTATGAAAGGCATTATTCGAGTTTTGAATATTTCTTTTGAGAAGTTAGTGTATGTGAGAATGTCCTTAGATGACTGGCAGACACATTATGACATTTTAGCAGAATATGTTCCTAATTCATGTGATGGTGAAACTGATCAGTTCTCCTTTAAGATTTCATTAGTTCCTCCTTATCAAAAAGATGGCAGTAAAGTTGAGTTTTGTATACGTTATGAAACTTCTGTTGGTACATTTTGGTCAAATAATAATGGCACAAATTATGCACTGGTTTGTCAAAAGAAAGAACAAGAGCCAGAGCCTGCGAAACCACGGGAAGAAGTTTCTAATAGACAAATAAAAGGCTGCTTAAAGGTAAAATCAAGGTGAGGATATATCTTGCAGTTATTTGTTATTCATCATCTTGAAAGGTTTTAATGCTGTCCTTTATATCACATGCTGTAGAAAATAGTTACTTTAAAAAAGATATACTGCCTGCTATGTAAAACAGTGGTGTCAGGCTTAACAAGGTCAATGCTAGTCAAATAGTTCTGTTATTTCTTCTATAAATGTGAAAAAAATGGGTATAAAGTAATAGATGGTGGGGGAACTGTAATATGTGTATTACTTGCTTAATAAGTTATAAATTAATTTTAAACCATGAAATTCAGACTCTTCATAAGCTATTTATTTTGACATTTAAAGTATATTTATTTTTAGTACTTTTAAAGTGTCTGTGCTCTACTTTGAAACATTTCTGATTAACATAAAACTATATATTCAGTATATACATAGTTCTCAGAAACTTTTAGACCTTTCCCAAAAATGAAAACAAAATATTTTAATGACTAATTGAGGCATATAGGGAATTTTGGAGTGATACATGTTAAGTTAAATCATAAGAGATAATATTTAAATTATAAACTAGCAGAATGATGTTAAGTATGTGAATGATATATAAATTACATATAATTTATAATTATAACCAAATGTAAGATTAGGGGACCCAAATTAGTATAATTTACTAAAAGTAAATGGAGCAGAATAAAATATGACCCAAATAGAAATAAGGATATTCAGCTATATAGATTAGAGATTTGGGATGTGACCCCTCATTAGTAACCCTGCTCTCCTATTAATGTGAAAAAAAAAAAAAATCCCTGGCATTCAGCTCTCTCGATAGTGCAGTGTTGGCCAAGTTCCATGACACTGGGTTAGTAGATAAAGTATTCAGGAGGAGTTAGTCTCTTTCTGCTCTGCACAGTGTCCCGAAGGACAAGTCCACACTGCTCCTCTCGCCACAGGCAAATATTTGATTATCCTCTGAGTGATCTATTCTAACTGTCCCTAAACATGAAGAGTTTAGTAACTGTATCAGAAATAATGTAATACGATGAAAAGGGAATGGTAGTAGGAATGAAAACACACCGATTTTAGTTCTCTATGTAGAATTTAGTGAAAAAAACCTATAAGCTATGACATTGGAACTTTTCAACCTCATTTTGTTTTAATGTATAGGACAATAAATAGTAACTACTAAATGTGTTGTTTTAATGCATTAATGAACTAAATGTAGTGTAGGTTGAAGCAATTCCAGCATATGAAGTATTTTTACTTTCATTTTCTTTTAAAGTCATTTGAAAGAGTAACTTAATCAACTTTGTGAATTGTGTCAACTCTCTTAGTCCAAATCCAACTTTTTCAGATTTTTAACTGATGCTGTTAAGAGAGTTAATAGAATCATAATTGTATATATGTGAAAACAATAGTTTAAATGTTTATAAACTTACTCAACAGCATACTCATTGTAGAAACAAAATAATGGTATTTAGCACACTAATTTCTCTACATACACTTGCATGTATTAAATACTTTATGCATGAGATAATCATCAGTGAATATCTGTTAAACATGCTGCAGGTTGCTCTGTAAGTGAGAGCAAACAGAATTTAAGAAAGGTATAGCCTTATTGTCAAAGGGTTCATAAAAGAAGCAGCATTTAACTCAGTGGATTTTCCTGCAATTTAAAGATGCCGCTTTATAATGAAAAAGAATCCACACTGAACTACAGTTTAGGTAGGGGATTCCTTTGATATATTAAATTTGGATACCAAAAGCAGAATAGAGGCCTAATATTCTATCTCAGTCATGATATTATTGGAACTTCTCCTGGTTGAAGATATGTACAACTCTCTATACCTGCACAGACATTTATATTCAGAACAGTCATCAATGGATTCATAGCGGACACCATTCAAGTTTTAATATTGCTTTGGGGAAAAACCTGAGAAGAACTAAACCACAAAATGGTCTAAAGGCCTGTAAAGTTTCCTAATGAGTTATAAAAATGGAAAAAATCTCTCTCCTTCAAAACCACAAATATATTTTCTGCACTTCTATAACTTAAAAATGACCAACATAATTCAAACCACACTTTGAAAAAAGCATTTGCCTCTGGAGGAGGCTTTTTGTGCTGAGTTTCAGTCCAACATGAATTTTTACATCTGATTTATATACCACTCAAAATGGAGTGTATAAAGGAAATCCTGACAGATCCTTAGAACAGCATGTGCCATAATAGAATATTTATACAGCTTTTCCATGATATAATTTATATGCAATGGGGTTTCAAATATTCCTAAAACTCACACAAGAGAGCATTATCAAATTTCTAAATGAATATAGCAGTTGGATTTCATTGTGAAGAATTTGAGAATAGAGAAAAAGAGCACACCTTATTAGTGTTATTTCACAAAATGTGTACTTGGCTAAAATTAAAGTGAGCTAACACATTTGATAAAAATTATAGATTCTACAATGTCTTCCTCCTTCCACATAGTTACAATATCTAAAAGTGTCTTTTATTGAGTGTTTGTACATTTCTTATGTAATTGGAGGTCATTTCTTTCAAAGTATAAAAACAGAAGAGAAATGTATGTGAATTTTTGCTTCATACATGCAAGTAGATTAATAATATTGTGCAACCAAGAAGTCTGAGTTAAAATGAAAATTGTCTGTCCTGGTGCACAGAGCAACATCTAACTTCAATTACTCTTAATGCCAAAGTTAATTTGCTATCAGGATCCTGAGATTGTATCTTCTGAAAGTGTCAATAATCCCTTGTAATAAGTATGGGATGAACTGTGGGAACACTATGCGGTAGGATTTCTGTTATGTCAATCATTCATCCAAGCCTTGTGTTTTCTCTATGGAGATTTTTCTCAGGTCAAGTTTGGCAAATCTTCACATTGGTGTGGACTTTCTATTTTCTTTTGATGCTTGCTAATTTAACCACTTTGGACAGAAAGAAATATATATAGGGAGAGGAAAGCAGAGTCTGTAACTGAGAGGCATGTGACTGAGAATGACCCAAAGGTATTTAATTGCACTGAAAGGCATGCATCATGAGATACTTGTTAAGTATCACCACATATCCAACACTGAACTATGTGCTAGCAAACAAACTAAGCTACTAAATGGATCTACATTCCATGGGGTTTGTTTGAAAATGTATGACAAGAAAGACATAGATATAAATCACATTAAGTGAACATAGATAGATAAGCATAAAATAGCACGCAGAAATGGTATACTCTCAAAATGAAAAATTATAGAATTCATAAGTATTTTTGTGTTTGATTTCTAACTTTACTATATGTGAACTTGGGCAAGCTAAGTTTGGTTTCCTTGTCTATTACTTGGGAATAAAAGTGGCTGTGCCCCATAAGGGTTTGAGATTTCCATGAGGTAATACACATAAACTTTTGATGTAGTGTCTCAAACAGAGGGAGTTATCAATGAATATTGGCTGCCATAAAAAGGCAATGCTAACTCAAGCTTTAGGAATATTTGAAAAACTCTGTTGAGTCTTAAGCTCCCTCTAAGTCCATTTCCAATTTCTTTTCAGGTTTCCTGAATTTTCAGGTTTGAAAAGTCATTCCTTTGTCTTTTGCAAATTTTTTTTTCCAGCACTGGGAATTGAACCCAGGACCTTGTGCATGTGAAACAAGCACTATATATATATCACTGAGCTACACTCCCAACCCTCTTGCAGCTTTGGAATCAACAAGCAAACTGAACTGTAAATTTTCCTGAGATATGTGTGACCTTATATCTGGAGCACCTTAAAACTGAAAGAGAACTTAGCAACCATTAAAATTTTACACATGAAAAATGAAGTAACAGACTAGAAAGTGTAAAAAAAAGGCATTACTTTTGGCATGAAAAGTTTGTGCACATTAATACCAGCAAAACATATGCTTAATAACTATGTGGTTACGGATCTATTTATTTCTCAAAGCCTCAGTTACGTTACTAGTCAAATAGGGTTCTAAAGTCTGTGTTGTGATGATTAAGGTAAATGAGATTATATTTTTAAAGTTTCTCAGATAGAGTGTTGGGTGCATATAATCATCAAAAGCTAACTATCATCATGGTCATTATCATTACCAAACCTTGTTCAGCTAACTCATTTCCTGATTCTTGGACTTGCACTGTTTCTCCAGACACTGTAGGTTTCCTTGTTCAAGTTCCAAAACAAATTGAACACATGTTTCTTAAGGACCTGTGTGCCAGGTCCTATGTTTAGGCAGCAGTGTCCAATTGAGAATTGTGCCTAGAGACATGGGCCTATGAGGACAAGGAAAGTCCCCAAGACAGAGGAAAACAACAAACCCAAGCTCAGGTTTTCTGGGTATACAATAGAAGCCACATATTTCAAAATATAAGAAATACTTATATTTTAGCTTTTCTCAAATGTGTGATCTATAACTGACCTTGGGTGATGGCTAGGAGAGTGGCCTCCTCAGCACCTTGTTTTTTTCTCTACCAGCTTAATGTATGTTCTCAACTGTTGGGTACACAGGTTGACTTCATCTGGTTTTGTATTTTATTAAGTGAAACCAATTTATTATTTTAAGCAAAGAAACAGCATGATATAGGTGTTGGATGGTTTTTATAACTTGGCCAGGTTAATGCAAATATAACCCTAGATGACTTTAATGCCAAGGGAAAAAATGATTAGTACTCAATATTTCTTTTTTTTTTTATATACTAGAGTAATAGAACCAGGCACATTCAGGAAAGGGACAAATTTTTTTTTTCTAAAGCATATTTTAAGAATGTGGAGAGTTTATCTTCCAGGATGGTAAAATTGTTAAAATGAGGCTAAGAAAAGCATTGGAAAATGGGGCACAAGATATGGCCATGTTACAAGTTCCAGATAGAGCCATTGGATTGTGAGACTTCCTTCATTTACCAGTATAGCATAATCTGGGGTCCTGGAAATAGTCCAAAGAGGTGTAAATATCTCCATGAGGCCTCTGGGACCTAAGGTATTCCATAACTAACTCATTTTGAGTCCCTGCTAATTGTGGAAGCTGGGTCTGTTTAAGGGGTGGGGGGCTTTGGCAAGGACTTATGGAAACATAAAACACAGCTGCACAGGCCCATCAAGAGGGTGTTGGAAGCTGCCAGCTGGTTGACAGCAAGAAGCCAACTAGCCTAGAATTTCCTTGGAGGTCTACCAGGGCTTCACAGCTTCCTGGTTTTGTGGAAATCTGTACCCCCATTAGCCTAGACTATTGTGGGATTAGTATGAAACTTTTTGGAGAGAAGAGGAATGAGGGATTCTCATCATTCAGAATTCTCTCAACCTCTTGCTGAAAGAAAGTGCTATGGATGCTGTGGTTGGAGTGGATGCTCCTTCCTGTAAGCCTAACTTACTCACCAGAAGCCCATCTGCAGCCTGCAAAAAAAAAAAAAAAAAAAAAAAAAAAAAAAAAGGAACAGGGTCCAAGAACTCTGAGCCAAAAATGCTCTAGGCAAAGAAATGATGGCACCATTGTGAAATAAGCCAGTGTAGTTTTTCAGTTTCCTCTAATTCTGTTAGCTGTGATTTTTGTACCTATTCCAGGTTCTTGCCCCAAACCCCTACAGGAATAATGTATGGGAAGTAACCTCAGGATAGATTCCTGGTGGGCCTGATTGCCCAGTGTCATGTCAGATTTAAGAGATAATCTATACTCTGATACCTCACTTTGTAATCTTGCATGAATTTACGTGTGTGTGTGTTTATATATTTGGATGTGTGCACACACCTCACCCCTCCCTTAAGTGCAGACATCTTTAGAATGACAGGGACTATCTCTATCTTACATCCCTTGAAACTGGTTTCACAGAAGGGTTCTGAGTGCATTTTGAAACAATGGAAATGGATAATTTTAGAGCAGAGAGTACCATAGGGTACAAGGCAAGTTTGAGTATATAACTGGTAAGGGATCCAAAGGCTCTGGGGTCTGGAGTATGTCTGTGTATTGGTGCTTGTGGATTCCAAAACTAGTGAAGCCATAATGGGAATAACAGAAGCTTTATAGTAAGGCAGATTTGGGCTTTAACTCTAATTGCCAACTTAGATATTACATTTGATATTTGAACTTAGATATTACATTTTTTATCCATTTTATTAGGGTGCAAAACAGGTATGATAATTTCTACTTGGCAGTGCTGCAATGAGAACTACATTAGCTACCATATATGTGCATCTATCCCAATGTTTGAATCACAATGTGATAAACTCTTGTATGCAGCTGGTTCTGTGTCTAAGATTAATGGAGAAATATTTTCTTCCCTCAT
Organism: Callospermophilus lateralis; assembly: GCF_048772815.1. NCBI lineage: Eukaryota > Metazoa > Chordata > Mammalia > Rodentia > Sciuridae > Callospermophilus > Callospermophilus lateralis. Next base: position 40,350,260 of record NC_135305.1, on the reverse strand, counting down.
TATCATTTCAGCTGCCAGAACCCAGGCTAATATAAATAGTTTCAAAATTAGTCATGTTCAATAAGCTCTTGGGCACTAACCAGGGAAACTAATGTTTATGCTTCTGTGGGGACAAATGATTTTTAAATTCCAGCAATTTCTAGGTTACAAAAACTTTGGAAAATTACCTGTTCATAAGTTAGAGACTAGGTCTATTTTTAAAGGAACTACCACATGGTTTTTCTTAAGATGGTTCTTTTAAAGATGATTCTTTTGGACCAAAACATTGGCTTCATACAATTCAACCTACCATAACATTATACCTATGACTAGAAGATGAAGCTTATATAGTTCTTTTCCTCTAAGAAAATATAAGCTCTATCACTGCATTTTGGTTATTCCTCTATTAAATTCCTCTATTTTAAAGCATTCTTTGTATTCTACCACTAAATGAACAGGAAAAGCTTCTCAGGACACATCTCTCAAATCTTTTCAGCTTTCTGTTCTGTTGCTCTGATAACTTTCCAAGGGTAAGTAGCATGGTGGTATCATTATCCATTAGATAAATAACAATTGATTTTGAAAGCTTAATACAATGCCATCCTGCTGTTTAAATTTTTTTTTATGAAGAATAGAAATAAATTACTGAACTGGACTGTTTCACTGTATTGTTTGATGATGTAGACTGGTTGTACATTAAACAAACATGTCTTAGGAAAATTTAATATCCACCCACCCCCCAGTTACTCTGAAAATGATCTGTGTTTTCCATTAGTGCTATTCAATTCACAATTATAATTGTAATATTGTAAGACAGTGGCTCTCTTTGCGCAGCTGTGCACTTGAATTTTGCCCCTTTTGAAGTCTGAAGTAGCAAATGGTCAAACTACTTCCCTTCCTCCAAAGAGATACTTGTTAATCATGCTGGATAGTGACAGTGCTTTTCCTAACCATGTGAAAACACTTCCCAGCCCATGATAGTATCAGGATTCCTAACCCTAACTACTAGTGGTATTCTGATTTGTTTTACAAAATTAAGCCAAGGTACAACCCTAACCTGTTGACTCTAATTCTAAAAGAAAAACCTCAAGCTAATTTTCATTGTTAAAATAATTACTGCAGATGTCTTAACCCAACTGCAAGCCACAGAATTTTTGTTCAGGTAAATTTCAGCTTCACAAACTGTGTATGGAATGAAGCTGGAAAATTTTATTTTACCTACAACTCCTTTTGGAGATTAAAATTTGTTATTTCATAACATATTGATACAATTTAGTTTATTTAAGCACTCAACAGTAGAAAAAATCTTTTTCAGATGTAACAGAAAAAGAGATTGCCTTCCTCATATATAATCTTAAGGAGGTGCATAAAATAATAATTATCAATGTTTCTGATCTTAATACAGCACTGAATTTCTCCTTTCATTCTTTTCTCTTTCTTTCTTTCTTTCATCCTTTTCTCTTTCTTTCTTTTCTCTCTCTCTCTCTCTCTCTCTCTCTCTCTCTCTCTCTCTCTCTCTCTCTCTCTTTCTTTTTTTTCAGTACTTAGGATCAAACCCAGGACCTTGTGCATGCCAGGCAAACTCTACCACTGAGCTACATCTCCAGCCCAGGGCATTGATTTCCAAACAATTTTCCTTGATTCATATTGTAGAAGAAACTATCTAATTCTGTCCTTTGCTTTCAGGCAGAATTATTCTGAAAACCACTGGAGTCAAATGATTGTGTGTCTCTTTTTAATTATCTCCTGGACAATTGTATTCTTTAGTAATGTATTCTGTAAGGAAGTTCTATGTCTCTACTATAGTCTTTCATATTATTCTGTCTTCAGTCATTCATTCTCTTCCAGTTGAATTAAATGTTGGAATTCCTATACTTTATACTCAAAGTTAAGCAGAATTATATGGTTTCTCTCATTGATTTCTACTTTCCCTGTCAAATAACCTCAATAACTTTAGATTTCCCCCCAGAGGCTTAAGCTAATAAACTAGTAAACTAGTTTGTAACATTTTAATGCAAAAGTCAGAAAAGTAAAAACCCATCGCTAGCTGAATTCTTCTAGGGGTGAATAAAATCCTTATTACAGGGTCTTACATTTTTTGGCTCTGCTGCATCAGGGGCAGCCAATGGGTTAACAGCTGGCTGGCTAAGGAGCTTTCCTAATCCAGCACACTTAGCTTTCAGTTCTGAGTATTGAAGATATTATTATTATGCTATTTCTTTGGAAGCCAGAGAATGGAAGGAGACCATTTTATAAAATTAGAAATTTAAAAATACTTCAGAATGTTATTGTTTTTTCTTCAGTGCTACCTAAAAATATAGCTATAGTAGAATTCCTGAAAACCTCTTAGATAAACCGAGAATAACTTAGAATTATAGTTATGCTATTTCTAGACATCTAGTTATTAAACAAAATTTCATTTAAGAACATAAAGATATTTAAAAAGAATTTGAGTAAATTTGAAAAATCAAATGTAATGCAGAACAAGTGAAATTTAAATAAGCTTAAGTCTATTCTTTTGTAGAAAAGGTTAATATTTTATTTACAAGCACAAATCATTTGAATATATGTGAATTTCATGATTGCATGTGTATGATGTGTCTGTATGTTTGTATACAATTTTAAGTAACAGCTCTTTGTTCTAATCAGTGAATATATGTAGAGAACTAGAGCAGCCAATCTAGTTGATAATTTATCTAGGAAATTCCACTGCTTTTTCTGTGGAAAATACACTCATACACACATATATACATGTAAGCTCTTCATTCAGTTTTGTGTGTATGTGCACATGTGTGTATAGTGCATATAAAACATTCTTCAAATAGTGTACATTTTCTATATTAGTAACATCTCATTCAAAGCTATCAAATCAAGTCATCTTTGTTGACAATGGCAGTTATGCAGACATTTGAGTTACTTGTTTACAAATCTCATAAAACTTATTTAGTTCAACCTGAGCCCAAGGCCTATTGTAGATCTATCCACATTATGGGACTTGCATTACTTTGTTATGCTTCTTTTAAATTAACAATATTTCTGGCAGGATTTCCCTATAGAGTGGCAGCCTACAGAATACAAATTTAAAAAGCTATCCTTAGATGAATAGGTTTGTGTTTGCCATTATTACATCTGATGAAACTTATTTATAGATAAAGAAAATAATATTTAGCAAGAGATTTACTGTTGAATATTATAATTGTATGTCTGGAAGGAAGAAGACCTTTGATGTACTGCCCTCTATATCAGTTTAGTCAGAATGTTTACAATGGTGGCATTTCTAGGTACTCCCCATACATGACTATTTTTTTAGGTCTATTACATTTTATTTACTATTTTTAAAGGTCTATTACATTTTATTTTTATCACTTTTGAATTTTGTATTTAAATATGTAGTTTTGATGAAAGCAAAAATTTTTGTGAAAAAATCCTAAAATTATTTTACTCTAAAGCATTTCCATAAATGCTTAGGCAATTTTCAAATAAGATCATGTATTACTACACTTAAATCATGAACCAAAAAAATACAATTCTGTAGCTATATTTTGTTGGTCATAACATAGGCAGGGTGTTGAAAAGAAACATTTGGACTTACTTGGTTAAATTATAACAAATTATATGTAAAGATGAACAGAGCCAAACGTGTATTTTTAAAGTTTTCAATATGTAAACTCTAGCTCTTCCACTTGTTTTTACTGTTTCAATCCATGCCACTAGCCTACTTGAAAGCTGACTTTTCTTGTCTCTGACTATCCTATTCCTACTTTCTATCAAGGACAAGTTCAAATTTTTATTTTTCCTCCTGAAGCTTTCTTGGTGTCTCCAAATTATTCAGATTCTTCCCTTCCTTAAGAATGGCATTTAATGCCTCCATCATTCATCTGGTGTTTAGTCAAATATTGCCCTTTTCTTCACTTAAAAAAAAACCCCAAAGTTATAATTGTCCTCTTTTTCCCAACTAAATGCCAGGTTTATGAGGTCAGAAATGTAATGTATATAACTTTTTTTTAACTTAAGTCCTACAATGAGGTAGTGATATGTGTCTGCCACACTTTAATGAATACTATTTAATTTTATTTTGATATAATTTATATTTATATAAAAATTCAGAAGAATATAAATAATTCTCACATTTGTGCATATTAATATTTTAAAACTATATAGCAGAGGAATTCAGTTGCTTTGATTCTTATAGGCAACTTTTTTTTTTTTTTTACTTTTAAAAACTTCAAGCAGTGGTTACTTTTTAGTTTGTAGCCAATTGCTGATTTTGCTGAATATAGAATATGTTTAAAGTATTCTGAAAAAATATTAATGAGCTTTCTGGACATAGTGGCACATACCTGTAATCCTACCTACATGGAAGGCTAAGACAGGAGAATTACAAGTTCCAGTCCAGCCTCAACAATTTAGCAAGACTCTGTCTCAAAATAAAATTAAAGAAAAAAAAAGAAGAAGAAGAAGAAGAAGAACTTGAGTGGAAGTGTAGTTCAGTATCAGAGTGCCCCTGGGTAATCCTCAGGACTACACTCACGTGCATATATCTAAACAAACTCAAGGGGAATTCTATTGGTACTACAATCATTAGACATAATACTTGAAAAACTTTTAAAATTATGTTTTGCTTTTATGATAATAATAAGAAGCAAACATGTATTTTAGGACATTAGCATAAGGTCTGAATAATCGTAAAATTTTATTGCCAAAATAATAACATGCTTCATTTTTAATGATATATCAATTAACTCTTATATCACCACACTTAACTTCTCAGAGTTCATTAAGAATTTTACTGTAGTTCCCAATACCTTACATAACTCTGTGTATAAAACTTGAAGTCCCTATCCAAAGTATAAATGTATTATTGAGTAGCTGATGCATGACCTTGATAAAATTTTTTTTCACCATTTCAGAATAACTGTTTCAAGTAAATTAGCTAAAAATTAAATTACAGACATTTTGTATTTTTCCCATAAACTTTTAATATATAAATCTGAATAGGTTTCCATTGAAAATATTATTTGTAAGATTGGATTAAAGACTTTCTGGGAAGAATTTTCTATTGTTTGGGTCTTGCTGAATTGTTCAATGTCTTGCTAAATTGCCAAGACTTGCCTCGAACTTACAGAATTTGTGATCCTCTTTCCTCAGCCTCTCTTAGCTGCTGAGATTGTAGATATGCACCACCATACCTGCTTGAGTTTTAGATATTTCATCTTGCAACAATAGTCCTGTAGTAAGGGCTATTTCCTGTTGTCATTAATTTTGATCCAAATTCTTTCTTTAAAATCTAAGGTTAATATTTGAACTTAATATAAAAGACTAGTCCAAGAAGTTTGGTCTTTATCTTCTTGGATGGATACATGGAAATTATTTAAATATGTTTTCTTCTTTAATAACAGTGACATGAAAGAAAAGAATTATCAGAATATCAGTAGAGCTGTATGCTCTTCAGCTTGCAAAATGATAGTGAAAAAAACATTCATTCAACAAATATGTATCAAATGCATATTACATTCCATGAATGATCCTAAACTCTGTGGATGTATCCATGAAAAAAAATGACATCCTTTGTCCTCACGTAGCTTATATTTTAGACAGGAAAACTAATAATAGACTAAATAAGAAGCAAGTTATGTTAGAAGATGATAAGTGCAATTGAGAAAATAAAATGCAGAGAAGAGTAAATAGAATATGGAATATCTTCTTCCTTAACTAAAGGATGTGCTTCATTAAAAAGGTGATGATTGATCAGAAGCTTGAAAAGAGTCAGCCATGAAGTTATATGGGAAAAGAGTGCTCTGTGCTTAAGGGACTAGCTGGTGCAAATTCTCTGAGGAGAACATGAGCAAGAGTGTTTAAAAAGTAGCCAGGGGGCCAGTGTGACTGAAGCAGAGTGGGTGAAGGTGAGTAGGAGATGAAGTCAGAGAGACTGTCTGGAGCATGTGGACAGCATTTTCACTCACTATAGTCTTTAACTGTTATTCTGAATGTAAATGAAGGGGGTCATTGAAGAATTTTCAGCTTACCAGTGACAGGATATTGCTTTTATTTTAAAAAGTCTGATGCTGGCTGCTGTATAGGAATTATACAGTTCCTAAGTGTTGGATTACAACCTGATCTGTTTACTCATCAATAAATCACACACTGAGGCCAGTGTATAGAGTTGGGGATTGTATTTTAGAATGGGGGAGTTGTTCATCTTTGGTTCCACCATGTTCAAGTGATGAACCTTTGTCTTCTAATTTTCTCTGGTCTCCTGTGAACTCCACAAGAGTTATTTTCCATGAGGGTGACTTCTACCCAAAGGATATCTGAGGGTAAAAAGAGTACAGGAAAGGCACAAATGAACACATACAATTGGGGGTAGTTTGTCTTTGACACTAAACTCTTCTGAGCCCTTTTTCTTCTTTCCTCTGGCCTTCTGGGAGTTCAGATCCTTAAAATGTGTCTTATAAGTCCATCTTTTTGGATGAAGAACCTGGTTAATAATTGTTAGAGTGAAGGTGGAATTGTGTAACAACCTACTCAAAGAAGAAATCCCACACTAAGGTTATCTTTAAAAAGCACTAAATCATTGTAGCTATTATTGTTTTATTTTCAAAATATTCTCATTATCTTGAAAATAGACTTTAAGTACTAGACAGATTGAATAAGTTTATGTAAATTGGTATTTATAAAAAATTTTTCTTAAAATCAGCACTATGTACATAAAAATCAAGCTAACCATTGAAAGTGATTCTGAAAGACAGCAACTATAATCTTGCAAGTGGTTTCACTTATGTACCATGTCATGAAAAGACAAGAATATGTGTGGTTATGGCATTTTGTATGAAATATTATCTGCACATGATCAAATCCAAGCATATTACACTCTTAGTATATCTGTGGACTTGAATTTAAACAATATATTCTTGTTCTGCCTTCTGTTTTTTTTGTTTGTTTGTTTGTTTGTTTTTTTTTAGCAACTATCATCTCATCTCTATTATTTTCACCCAAGACTGATTGTTTCTTTTATGAGAGCCAACCTACTTGTGCACATGACCATACACTTTAGGGCGTTTGCATTTACCATAATTGTTTGGGCAATTTGCCACTTAGCATACCAACTGGAAAACATTTTGCTAGTCCAAGTACAAATCTTCATAAACTTGGCCTATTTTATAATAAGTAATAATTGTTAACATAGAAATGATGAATATCTTTTATCCTCTCCCCCCAGAATATCTAGGTTTCTTTATAGTTTTTTTAAGCAAGTTTAAATTTACTGTGAATATTTAAGTCACAATGAATGAAAATTGTTTTACAGCTCCAACAGTAGCAGAAATACAATTGGTGTACAATTGATATGAAAGCCTGTGCTTTTGATTATGTATACCCATCTCCTCCCTAACCCTATCCCAGAATATTTTTAGCAAGGAACTTAATTTCATCATAACCATACCTTCATGTACTGAAAACCAGTTGTGGCATAGTAGTATAAACCAGTGTTTTTCAAACTCAGCTGTGTAGAGAAAAGGGAAAAATAAACCACCCGTCCTCAGGCCTGACCACAAAGACTTAAATTTACTTGGTCTGGGGCAAATCCCTGGCACAGGTATGTTTTAAAGGCTCTCTGCATGTTTCTGAGGAGTGCCAGGCTAGGAATGGATGGAGTAAACAACATAAATGGTGTTCTGAGGTATAATTTTAAAATACTGATAATTTGTTAATTAGTTGCAATATCCACCAAAAGAATAATGCTATTTATGTCAAGGGAATTTAGTAAATCTGAATGAAATCATACATTTGATAATGTGGCAAAAAAATCATAGAAATGAATAGCAACATTAAGAACAGTGAGATGTTGAGATACCATAGATATGCTTAATAAAATATTTATTAAAGTTCACCTGTGTGGTAAGTTGGAGAAAAGAACACATTTCTTTGAGGTAAACAACACTATACAGCATGGTAGGGTTAATTTCCATTTAAAATAGAAGCATCCATTTAAATGAAGCAAACATCAGTATTTATTTTTTTCTGTTTGGAGTCATAAAATGGTAAGGACAGCTTTTAATCACTAATAGACTATTGCAATAGAGAAGAAAGTGTGAACTGAACTGAACTCAAATTTGTGCAGAGTTGACTGGACATTTTTAACAGAAAATGAATGAGCAGAGAGGGAGGCAAACAGGAGCTTGGAAGAGTTGGTCTATATAAATGCTGATTAGGTTAGCTGTGTCTGTTTGTTGGCAATTGTCTGAGTTAGGATTCTGACCTTCCACAGAGACTGGGAGAGGCCCTATCCTTTTGGATGCTTACATTGTAAAGGAATGAGCAAATGCACTCTTCAATCAGAGGGGATGCACACACATTTCAAAAGGGAGAAGGGAGGATTCAAATTTGTGAATCCTTTGTAGTAAATGCTCTAATAAATTGTGAACAGAGGCTCATCTTCAGACTTTTGGCTAGAACAAAGAATAAATTCTTTTGGCAGTCTTGATCTTTCTCAGGCAAACTAGGTTTATCCTAGGGATGTGCCCTTGAGCTGATAGAAACTATATTAGTATTTGCTTAAGTTTTAAATCTGTGGAGAAGCGGGTAGACAGAATGTCTCCCATTAAATGCCTAATGGTACTCTGATTGCCTGGAATATCCTCCTGCTCCTGCATCTTCTGAGTAATCATTGAGGTTTCATGTCTCAGATGAAATATTTTCTCCTCCTGGAAACATTCCATGATCACCTCTCTTCCCTAAATTTGGGTTAGTGCTCTTATTATTTTCCTCTAGAGGGAAACATACCAGTTATGAGATATGCAGTCGTGATTTTCAAATACTGGTTTGTTTTTATCTTTTATTAAATTATAAGCTTCATAAAGGCACAATTCATTCAACTTTAACCTGAGCTAGTGGTGTTTAACTTCTAGCCTAATATCTAACACATTTTAAATATTTGTTGAGTGAATTCGTGTTGAATTGGTTCCAACATTATTCGGATTTAGCATGGTATTCAGTTGGTGTACTGAGTCTTTTAAAAGCATTTGAGAGCAGTGTTCTGCACAGTGTTGATTATAAAGTCCTGCTGTCTTGCTGAAAGTGTGGCCAAGATCTTCCTTTTGTTAACATAACTGCATCTCAGCAGAACTTGGCTCCTGTACCCAACACTTTTAGCAGTTTCAGTACATGGCCCAACTTCCTCAGTAACCTGATCCTTATTGTTCCCATTTGTATGTGGTTTCTCTTTCCTTAAACAGCATACTTTTTTTTTTTTTTTTTTTTTGGTGCTAATTTCTAACCACAGTCCCTGTTAGCCTTCCCCACTTCATTGTCTTAGGATTTTTTTTTGTGTGTGTGTATGAACTTTGCTCTATTTTATCAGGAGACCCAAAATGCCCTCTTGGTGAGCCATCTTGCATTTTTGAACTCCTTCTTACTACCTCTATCATATCCAGTGATAGGATCTAAAGAAAACGAGATGGTACTGTGATCTTCCTGAATCAGTTGGACTTCTTTCTTTTAATTTACATATTCATTCATCACCTCTGAACCTGGGTAGGACCAATAACTGTTGGGTGTTTTCTGGCCTTTAGTTATGAAATTAATATTAGCCAGAATACAAACTATAATTAGTTGCTTGTGACAAGTATATCAAATGTTTTTTATGTTAAAAATAATATTGCCTCCTATTTAAAGAATGTTAAATAAAAACTAGGTAGTATCTCTTCAAAGTAGTGAAGTTAATTTAAAAGTTATATTAATGATTTTTATGGGGAATGGATATTAAATAAATATAAACTTCTGTAAACAAATTGCAAGAGTTTAGGCCATATGTAGTTTACAAGGAACTGTTTCTTCTGAAATTTAGTAGAGAAATAGCAATAAAATTATTGTATTTTAGATTAGATTCAAATAATAAAGTGGCAAGAAAGTGAATACAGGCAGTACATAAAGTCTCAGATGGAAAGTTATGCTGTAACATATTTTTCATTATATGGTATGTGGATAAGCTTCAAAAGACAATTTAATACCTTTCCATAGATTCTGTAGGTCATTTTTGCAGGAATAAAAGTTTGATCCCCCTTTTTTATAGAGTATTTTTTCTAAGGCTGAACATCTTTCAGTGATATTATTTTTCATATAGTATGAATAGCAACTGTGAACATTAATTTCATTATTTTTGCATAAATGCAAAGTCCCATCACAATAATAAGAGCTGATACTTATAGACACTGCTGTGTTCTGGGCAAAAAGTGATTTAAGTCCATTTTCTCATTTAATGTGTGACATGGGTATAGATATTTACTTTTCCCTGGCTTAATTGCTCTTTTTTTCCTTATATTCTCTCTTAAGCTTCTCTCTGTTTTCTTCATTTTTTTTTTCCTATTCCATTGCCCTTTCCTCTCCTACTTCAGCCCAAGTTATTCGGCTGCTGGTTGTATTACTCATGTTTCAGAATTCCATTTTTTTAAAAACAGTGCTTTCTTCATTTTGTTCTGTCATAAGCCAAAAGTCAATTTGACACTGAATAAATATGTAAAATCATATTTTATCCTAAATTTTGACTGATTTAGTCAAAAGGCTTCCAATGGTTCATGTGTACAAATCTGCCTTAAATCAAAGAAACGGGCTGAAGGCAGGAGGTCTTTGAAAGTGCTGTGGTAGGCTTCTACACACGAGTTGTAGAATCCTTTGTGAAGTGTCTGTGACAGAAGATGGAAGAAAGACAATAGTTCACAAAAGGTGTGGGTGAGGGGTTGGCAAAGAAAATGTGTAACACAAAATGTGGACATTTGTGAGGTATGCCTCAGTGCTTTGCATTAATAATTTGTATATTAAGAAGTCACAAGTCTTCACATTAATGAATCTCTAACTAGTCTCTGACACAATAGACTGATATGTCCCTGGAGGAGTCATTATGGCCTATCATGTCAATGATCCGCATATTAATGACTCTCTTATATGCTCATCAACAGGTAGCCTAATAGACTTCCATTGAGCTCTTTTTCATTTGCTTTTTAAATGTGTCCTCTTCTCCCTTCCTTTTGTAATACTATTGTGAAGAATTGACAAAAAGGTGCATTAGGGTAATTTTAACTGTGACGTAAGTTCACAAAAGCATTAAATTTAGAAATAATGATTTAAGACTTACTGAGCCTGCCTAAAAAACTTTTCAAATGCTGTTAAAAACAAATCTAGTGTGATAATGGGTCTCTTATTTGGATCTTAATACAAACCGTCTAGCGCAATTTGCCCTATTTCTGTTTTCCTTGATGTATTAATTTATAATATGATTAGCATAAGTAGAGCTAGTTTAAAAACCTGTTTTTGAAATGGAGTTAATTGAAAATGGAATTGAATACCAACAGACTTCATATCATAGAGACTACTAAACACTTATTAAAACTAAAAGCAGTAACTAATTGTATAAAAAATTAAAAGTATTACAGGAAATACTATATATTCATTTATTTGATTGCATGGCAACCCAGAACTGTCTCACAAACTAAGAAATGATTTCCTAACGTTTAAATCAAAATAACCACAACAAGGCACTGAATATCTTAACATTTCCAACTTGCTTTGCTTTATTTTAATTTTTGTTAAAAAGTCCTAATCATTATATTGAAGAAATGACATTTTTTAAAATACAAACACAAAATCTGTGATCTACCATAAAAGCAATACTGAAGAGTTGTTTTCTAGTATTCATCACTTAAAAAACATTTATGTTTCTGTCCATAGTATTGGCAGGTTGTGGCTGAGGAGTCCTTCATGCCAGATTTTTCCATAGTTCTTTCTCCACTTAAAATTCATGAATTCTGCTTTTATTTGCATCTCAGTTCAAAGCAACCTGCAATTTTTTTTTTTTTTGGTGGGGAATCCACATTTTTACTTTCATGATTCCATTTAATCATGCACTGGCTCTTCACAACCTAGTGCCTCATTAGAAAGCACACATCTCCCAGAATTGTACATGGTGCTCCACTCAATGACAGAATAAAGTACCAGAAGTATCTTTCTCCCTGATTCTTTGGGGTGCATTACAAAAAATAGCACCTTCCACTAATGTTGTAGAGGCTTTAGCCCTGTAATTCTTGGTAGAAAATGAAAAGTTAGAAAATGAAGACACTTTGGAAAGGAGTATTACCAAAGATTTTTTTCCAACAAGATGATGTCCTTCAATTTCTTTCTCTGCTATTGAAATTTCCTGCATCAAGAAAGCAAAGTACCATCATTTTCTAGTGCAAGCATAAGGCAATATAGTGTTCTAATTTATAAATTGAAAGAGATGAGTTTTAGAAAAGTAATAATTCAACATTATGCAAAATAGGCAGATGACTCACATAGACACTGAGGTAGTAGTATGTTCTTAGTTACTTGAATGTTTGAGCAGTTCAGTATGGTCTCCACAAAGAATTTGTGGTCTCTCATGGTTTGTGATTACATTTTAATGTAATAAATTAACTCAAAGATCTTATACAATACATTTTATTTATTTAATTAATTGCAGAGATTGATAATTCTCCAATATTTGAAAAGTTTTACTTAGCTATAAATAAAATGATATGGAATACATCATTCTATAACACACAGCAGAAATAATAAGACTACGTCACAAGTAGTACAGGTGAGATTTCTGTGGAATTAAATTTGAATTGATAACACTGACTAGGATTTAATTGAGAATTTATCTTTGGCTACATTGCAGTTTTAAATTAGCAGTTATTTCCATTGATTCAGCCAGCAACTGTGTCTTAAAGTTAAGGTATTTTTAAATTAACATATTCTAAATTATACTCCTATTCGAGCTCTCAAGCAGAAAAGTGTGTTATTTCATGTCAAAACTGAGAAGAAAATTTGATTCCATTTTGAACAATACAGGGTGATGGGTAGTGGCTGCCTAGCTGTGTTAAAGTCATGAGTTCAATCTGGGCTTAGCAAAGGAAGCCCCTTTATCTGTTATCAGTGTCTGCCATGGGTTCTGGAGAGGGAGGTCAGCATGAGCAGAGTTGTATTTGTGATCCCTAATCTAATCCCGAGCTTTCACTTTAAAGATAAGGAATGTGAAGCCCACAAAAACCAATGCCCCTTACCATGTCAGATATTAGTCCACAGAATCAGCATATAAAGGGAATAATAAATCCATTAAAAATTCTGATGTTTCCCCCTGGAGATTATTTCCTACTTCTTTCAATGGCTGTTAATAATGCAGAATTATATTCATTTTGTTTTCTTTTCTGGCATTATCATCAAGGAACTGAACTTAATGCATCTTTTCATCCTAAATTCCTTCTGCATAATGCCTTTAAAGTTTTTCCCTTAGACACTTGTGTTCACAATTAGACAGTTATCTCAATTATCTCTCTTTTGATCAGATATTTCTCTTCTGTTTTATTCCTGATCAAGAGAACACTGCTACGATAGCACCAAAGGAAAAACCTTGGTAGCTGGAGTAACTGGCAAATATATTCTGAATTTTACCTCTCGTTAATTATGTCTCCACTTTCCTTCTTCCTCCAATACATAAGCAGTTAGGAAATGTCAGAATGCTAAAATGCCCGCTTTTAGGAAAAAATCAACATAACAGTATGAAAAGAAACAGTAAGCAATAAGCAATTCTTATACCCTAGGAAAGCTTTTCAGTGTATTTGTATGTATGCAGTTAGGGCCAAATGCTTATATACTGTTCTTCAATGACTGTTAAAAAAACCTTAAATGAGTTTCATAATTTCTGACTTAAATGATCATTTATTTTCCTTTCTTTCTTGGGGGAGAAGAGGGCAAAGGAAATCAAATGAGACCATAAACTTTGAACAAAACGCACTGGTCTGAATTTCTTGAGTAGTTTAACATTTACTGTCTAGTTGTTTATCATGGAGTGAGAGGTGATGCCCAATAATTCCAAGTTTGGTTCTCTTTAAACAGTTCTGAACATTTTCAGGCAGTGTTAAGGAGACACAAATGCACCATACATTTCTCACTTGGGAAATGATCTCTATTTATGCCAGCTTTTTGATTCACTTTGGAACAGAATTACATTTCGCTGCTCACAACCTAATCTTGCCCTCAGCTCTAACTGGTTGGGTAATTCTATCACATCAGACTTAGATTTCATGAAACAGGTCTGTAAGAGGTTTCGCTCATACTTTAAGACACATGTGGAGTTTTAGCACGATGGTTTTATAGAACTTTAGGAAAAAACATATTAATTATACTAAAGACTGCTACATTTTGACAGTGTTAAAATTAACCATAACTCCAAATGAAGAAATACAACACACCCAGACACTGCAGTAATATTAACATGGTGCCCAAATCCTGACACTGAATAAATCAATTGAATTATAAAGGAGGTGTGAATTAGCATTCCAGTGCTCACTGTATTTGGAGAGGATACTTTTAAATAAAAGTTATTTTTACTGGAGATCTACTCATTTATTTTTAGAGTGCAGACTTATGATTCTAAGCATATATTTAAAAAGTCTAAGCAAGTATGCTACCATGGGCTATACATTTTACTCTTAAAAGTACCTTGTGAATTAAAGATATGAGAAAACATGATGAAAATTAAAAATACAGAAAATTTAAAGAAAAAAGTGGAAGGATGGTTATGGGTTTCTACTTTAATATAAAGCTGATGATAAGTGTGGTATTTACTATAATTGGCTAATAATAAGTAATAATAATAGTAAACTCATTAATTACTTCCACATATTGAAAACTATACTTAGTAACTATTCTGTGTTAGAGAGTAAGTAATATTTTGGAAAAAAATAAAGCATAAGCAGATGAAATCTGTGGTTTGACATCACATGGTCAGTAATTGATTTAGAAAGTATTAACTATTAGGAAAGAAACATTTGCACACCAGTTTTTCTGCTTTTTCAAGTCTCTTAACCTCCATGAAAAGAAAACTGACCTGAGGACCAAGACCCTTGCATCTATAGTTTTGCTGGCTAGATAACTTGTATAACTTCTGCCACATTGTTTAACCAGGCTTTAATTTATTTTTCTGAAAAATGATGGGATGGGACTATATAAGTATGTGGTCCTTTACAAATCTGAGATCCTATGTAAATTAGAAGAATTTGGCTAACGTTTTTGAAAAACAACATGGTACTCAGAGATAAAGAATCTATGATACATTTTGAATAATTAACAGCTGACTGAGAAATTCAAGTTATTGTTTGCTTTTTCTTCTGTTAGGTAGGTTGAAAACCTCCCCTGTCAATGTTTTGTCATTTTATTCTGGGGGCTGGTACCTAAGATTGGCCCATTCTTCAATGTGCCTCTTTTCTGGGTATGTGTGAGTTATGTATACAATTAACTTATTTCACTCGTAGAGCTAAATTCATTGTCTATCTTATCATAATTGAGTATGTCTTACTGGAAGCCTGAGGCATAGGGAGGCACTTTCTGCAGCTCCTTCATGATGTCTCAGAAGTTCTGATTGTAGTCCTTTCTACATGCTCTTGCACCAATGTTTCCAAACAGGAGTGCATCTCACCAGATCTAGTGATTCATTTGAAGATGCGGGTTCTCATGTCAAAGACACTCAGTAGATCTGGTTTCAAACTCCTGAAGCTTTGAAACAAGGACCAGATCATTTTCAAGTAGGAAGCCTATGAATCATATTTTTGGAGGCAATGTTTGGGTTTAAATTTATGCCTTTTAAGTGAGATGACTACCAATTGATGCCCTGGTTTTTCATCGTTCACTTTTTTTCTACATTGTAGCTTGAATTGAGGTGTTTGGAATAATTCTTTTTCCTGATAAGGTATATGCATATGATGACTTAAACGTGAAAGTGCTGCTAATGCTACTTCTTATTTAGGTTTCAACTTAGAGGTCAAATACTACTGGAAACTATTTTTACCCCCACTCTACTGCTCACTGAGCACATGCTTATATACTTGTGTGTTATTGCTTTAATTGTTTACTCTCCCCACTATTGGGTAAGCCCTTGTGAGAAGGAACTCCATCTTATTCATTGTCATCTTATGCAACAGTAGAGAATTTGTAGGTATTCAATATAATATTTGTTTAATGATAATTGAATGGACAAATAAAAATGGATTGCTATGAATTTAAAACTACTGTGATACCTCAAAAGCCTAACTATTGGCTGGAAATAGTTCACTTCTCCCTATAATAGAACATATTTAATATTTACTGCAGATAATTACATAAAATTTCATTATTATATCCCACTTTAAAAAATAGGAATAAATTCACCTTCAATTGTAAAGATGATGCAAACCTGATACTGTGAGTTGTAAAGGAAAAAAGACAAAATTGGGAATTTTTCTTTCAACAAGCACTAGTATCCATTTCCAATGTGGTCATCAAACATCTTTTAAGATAAAGACACTTTCTGCAATAATACTTGTCCTGTTTCTTTTACCTGTGCTTGTCTTCCTAAACTCCCCATTTCAAGTTATGGTGGCTCCACCCTTTTAAATTCTCAAACTAGAAACCTCTGTTCATCTTTTCATTCATCCTAAATAGTGGCAAATATGTTGCAGACACTCTTTATTATTAAATTAGTAATAAGTATGGGAAATGGGTTTGGGGCTAGAAGTTCCATCTAAATAAAGGAAATAATTTCCAAAATGCCAGTCATTAGGGAGGGAAAATAGGCATCACTAAATTCAATGGACTTGGTGCTCTGAGGTACGTTGTTGCTTATGTTGCAAATCTGGCCTTCATCATTTTAGGAGATTTTCAACATCATGATACTATATTCCATCTCCTCACCTCGTGAACAGGTACATTATTTTAGAAGTTACAGGGATTGGGTTAGGGGTTCTGATTGAAAGCAATTCTGGGAGCTGTTGTAACATTTGAGAGTGATAGCATTTGTGGGAGAAGGTAGGGAGAAGGTAGCAGGGCTCCTGAACAATTGAGAGGTTTAAAGTTCCTATGTGATCTTGGTTTCATTTCTTGGAAACCCATTATTGTAGAATGCCCGAATCTAGTAACAAAAATTTCAAGGACTATTTAGAATTTAATGGACTTGGGTTAACAAATTGTGGATCGGGAAGCATTTTATTTCCCCCTGTGAAGGACTAGAATAAAACTGAAACCTAGGCATAAGTTGCTGATCCACTCTAAGGGCTGGAGCCAGAGATGAGGGGAAAAGCCTGAGTGTGGTGTCTACATCTGTGCCTATGCTTAGGTCACTTACCCCCTATGACATCAGAAGGCAACCTGCTGACTAACTCAACACGTTGCTGACTTGTAATGCAGGAATCCTCAGTTAACCACCAGACTTAACTTTCCCTGTCTTAGGTCTTGGCAGAAGCAACACTGCAGATTTCTAATTCTCATAAATGTAACCAAGGTCAGGCACAGAGAGGAATTTTAAAAATTATACATAGGAAATTGATCAACAAGTCATACTGATGCCGCATTAAAATTTGTAACTCAAATTTGATTCTTCTCCTCCCTCCGCATTACCCTCATTCTTAGCTCTCATTATTCCTGCCTTCATTGTTGCAGGAACCTGGTGACAGTCTTCCTGATTCACTGTGGCCCATACATGGCTCTCCTTTACAGTATTTCCGGGGATAGGTGCCTTACCTATCTCTTCCTCCCTCCTTCTTTGTCTCTCTCTTACTCTTACTCTAGCTCTCAAGTTTAACTTCTTTACTTCCACTCCATAGGTTAAAAAATACCTAAATAATTCAGCCCCATTTTGTCTGTCTGGTTAAGCCATTTACTGTCTGGCTCAAACTAACTCTAGTTGAGTCCCATGGATTCTTCCTCCACAGTTCAAACCCTCTGAACATCTTGCATCTGGGTGGCTTTTACTGTTGTGCTTTCTTACTCTCATGTTTAACCACTTGTTCTTTCCTCTGCCTAAAATGACCTTATCATTCTTCTCTTATTGGGAGCCTCTCACTGATTCCTAAAAACTAACTCAGAATGTTACTTCTTTGTGAAAAATTTCTTGATTGTTCTGACAGTGCCTTCATTTCTGGCCTCTCTTAGCTCTAAGAAAGTCATTGTCATGTCTTTTTTGTTATTCTAGACATTAATTATTACAGTAATTATGATTGTCTATTGATGGATCTCTTTCTGTCATTACATTTTAGATTCTCTGAGATAAGAGGCTATAGAGTATCCATTTTTGATTTACCAGGGCTTGTTACAATCCATGGTGCACAGCAGGATTCAAAATATCTTTTGGAAAATGGAATGACCCTCATATGATAAAATAAAATAACTATATGTATTATGATTTATGGCACACTAAACCATAAATATTTTGCTTCACAAAATAACATATATTTTCATAATTTTTAATTTCTAAATTTACAAATAATTTAAGTATTGTGGGCAATCATTTAAATCCAGAATTAAAATAATTGTCCTGAACTTTAGAAAGGGTGATATTTTAAGACTTGGAAGACATATAAAAACAAATGTGCTTCAAAATACTAAATCCTTTTTTGAAATTCAACTTTAATGGAGAGAGAGGAGAAGACCAATGTCATGGTAATGTTGGTGAGAGGTAAAAAGGAAAAGAGAATAAAAGAGAATAAAATCAATAAAAGAGAATAAAATCATGGCATTTGCTGGTAAATGGGTGGTGTTGGAGAAGATAATGCTAAGTGAAGTTAGCCAATCCCCAAAAAACAAATGGTGAATGTTTTCTCTGATATAAGGAGGCTGATTCATAGTTGGCTTGGGAGAGGAAACATGCGAGAAATAGAGGAACACTAGATGGGGCACAGGGGTTGGGGGGAGTGAGGGTGCAGGGGGTTAGCAATGATGGTAGAATGTAATGGACATCTATGAAGACATAGTACATGTATGAAGACATAGATAGGTATCAACATACTTTATATACAACCAGAGATATGAAAAATTGTGCTGTATTTGTGTAATAAGAATTGTAATGCATTCCCCTGTCATTTTTTTAAAAAATCAATTAAAAATTAAAAAAAAAAGGAAAAGGGAGGGATAGAAAGGATAAGCTTACTCATTCAATAGCACTTATGGTGCCACTATTATGTGCCAGGCACTATGTTAACCACTGAGAATACAGAAAAGTAAAGAAGTCACCTGTTCAAAAAGGACTCAGGGAACAAAAAGGGGAGATGGGAAATATAAAAAAATGCATTTCACTTTTATCACAATCATATATATTTCTGGGTCCCTTTTATCATCAATAATCAAGTTTGTCATCTTTATCAGATTTACTTAAGGTTTTGAATGAAACTCTGATATGCTAGATCATATGACTGACATTTTGAATTTTAGAGTAGAATTTTATTTATAGGCATCATCTAATTTAGTCTAGAAAGCCAGTTTGAAAAATATTTTCACTCACATGTTGCCTAGGAGTAAGTGCAGTAGTTATGGATTATATAAATGTTAAATTTTAGAGAAAGGCACCTGTCAAAATGTTTTCCAAAGTAGGTTTCACTATTTATTCTACCACCAGCAGTGTGCAAGAAGCCTGTGTCTCCAAATCATCTTCCACTTTTGGTATTTTTTAAAAATTTTTGACAATTAAATGCATATAAAAAGCTATCACCTTTTTATCTTGATTTTTATTTCTCTGTTCTCTAGCAGTGCCCATCATCTCTTTATGTTGATTGATCATGTCCTTTCTGTTTTGTGAAATGTCTGCCCTCTCACTTCCAAATGAATTGTTTGTGCTTTCTTATTGATTTGGAGTTCTCTCTGTGTATACTCTTAATTCGTATTTGTGTTAACTTTGTGTAATGTAAACATTTTCTCCTAGTTTGGAATTTGTGTTTTTATAAAGGCTTTTAAGACACAATATTTAAATTTTCATAGAGTTACACTAACTGATTTTTGTGGACTACTTTTTCTTTTTTCTTATGTATGAAAATATTTCCTACACTGAGGTCTAAGATATTCACATATATTTCTAAGAATTTTAAGATTTTTGACATTTATGGTCTTAATCCATATGGAGTTAAATTTTCAAGATGCATTGTGCCAGTTTCATCTTTTTCCATAAGGGAAGTCATTTCCCCTGTCTCCCTAAACTGACTAATTCTTTATTTAAAGAATTTAAAGAAATATAAAGAATTTTGTTTGACATGCTACATTTGCCATATACCAAGGTTTTAGATAATGTCCTTTTATGTTACTGAGCTCTCAGTACTGTTTTGTTGATCAGTCTGTCTTCCCCTTAACCAGTACATACTGTCTCAGTAGCTAAATCTTTGTAGGAACTCTGAAATCAGCTAAGGGAAGTTCCTTCTCCTATTTTTCTATCTTTCAGAAATATTCCAGCTATCATTAGTCCTTTTTTTCCCTTTGGACTCATACTTCCAAATTATGCTATAAAGTTTTTAAATTGTGATTAGGATTGAATTCTTAGATTAATATGGGAGAGAACTAATACTTTCCTAATATGATTTTCCTATCTATGAATATGGTATGTTACTTAATTTTTCTAGATCTACTTTAATATATCTTAATATAATTTTATTCTTTTCCCTTTGAGAATTTTGTACACTTTCTATTACTTTTTGCCTACATGTATTTCATATAATATATAAATTTCATTTGTTTTTACTTTTCTTCCTTATGTTTACCTCTGAATGCAAACTTTTCCCTATATATCTGTATTTGCATGTTTTTCTAAGACACTACCATAATAAAGTACAGTTGGATCCCTAATCATTTGTCCTCAAAATGGGTTTAAAAGGCAGAATCCTTTCCTTTTGACTCCATTACTTTAAAAAAATTATTTTAAAGAATGAATTAGGGACTGGGGCTGGGGACTGGGGTTGGGGCTCAGTGGTAGTGCACTTGCCTGGCATGTGTGAGGCACTGGATTCAATTCTCAGTGCTACATATAAATAAATAAAACAAAGGTCTATCAACAACTAAAAAAAAGAAAATATTAAAACAATTGAACATATATATATGTGTGTGTGTGTGTGTGTGTGTGTGTGTATGTATAAATGATAGTATTTTGGCTAGATAAAAGCAAAATCATTCATTAGATATGATTTTTCCCTCTACAAATGAGATTTTCTGTATTGTTATGGGAATAAAGAGGAAACAGGAACAATTAAATGCCACTTCATGGTCTCTAAATATTTTGAACACATATACATTATGTACTTGGAGAAGGAAAGGTAGGTCAGTTTGTTGTTGGATTCCATAAAAAGAAATCATTTCATAGTTATATGCTTCATTAAGCAATATAAATTTATAGTTCAATTCAGTATCAATTATGAAAACTGTATTTTCTTATGAAATTATTTTTTACATAAACATCGTTTTCATTTACATTGCCACAAAAGATATTAAATGTTTTTAGTAAAGCTAAAAATAAACATTATAAATATATACAAATTTGAGATTGGCTAACTTCACTTAGCATTATCTTCTCCAACTCCATCCATTTACCTGCAAATGCCATGATTTTATTCTCTTTTATTGCTGAGTAATATTCTATTGTGTATATATGCTGCATTTTAAAAAATCCATTCATCTACTGAAGGGCATCTAGGTAGGTTCCACAGTTTAGCTATTGTGAATTGTGCTGATACAAACACTGATGTGGATGTGTCCCTGTACTATGCTGTTTTTTTGGGTATAGGCTGAAGAGAGGGACAGCTGGGTCAAATGGTGGTTTCATTTCCAGTTTTCAAAGGAATCTCCATACTGCTTTCCATATTGGCTGCACCAATTTGCAGTCCCACCAGCAGTGTATTAATATACCTTTTTCCCCACATCCTTACCAACACTTATTGTTATTTGTCTTCATAATAGCTGCCATTCTGACTGGAGTTAGATGATATCTTAGAGTAGTTTTGTTTTGCATTTCTCTAATTGCTAGAGATGATGAGCATTTGTTCAGATATTTGCTGATTAATTGTATGTCCTCTTCTGAGAATTGTCTGTTCAGGTCCTTGGCCCATTTATTGATTGGGTTATTTATTTATTTATCTTTTTGGTTCTTAGTTTTTTTGAGTTCTTTATATACTCTAAAGATTTGTGCTCTATCTGGTGTGTGAGGGGTAAAAATTTCCTCCCAAGATGTAGGCTCTCTATTTACCTCACAGATTGTTTCTTTTGCTGAAAAGAAACTTTTTAGTTTGAGTTCATCCCATTTATTGATTCTTGGTTGTAATTCTTGCACTATAGGAGTCTTCCTTAATAAAACCTAATCCCACATGATGAAGATTAGGGCCTATTTTTTTTCCTATTAGACACAGAGTCTCTGGTTTAATTCCTATGTCCTTTGATTTAGTTTTGTGCATGGTGAGAGATAGGGGTTTAATTTCATTTTGTTGCATATGGATTTCCAGTTTTCCCAGCATCATTTGTTGAAGAGGCTGTCTTTTCTCCAATGCTTGTTCTTTGCACCTTTGTCTAATATAAAATAATTGTAATTTTGTGGGTTTGGCTCTGTGTCCTCTATTCTGTACCATTGGTTTACCAGTCTGTTTTGGTGCCAATACCATGTTGTTTTTATTACTATTGCTCTCGCCTAATGTTTTCTCTGATATAAGGTAACTGATTCATAGTGGGTTTGGAGGGAGAGCATAGGAGGAATAGATGAACTCTAGATAGGGCAGAGGGGTAGGAGGGGAAGGGAGGGGGCAGGGAGTTAGCAATGATGGTAGAATATGATGGACATCATTATCCAAAGTACATGTATGAAGACATGATTGGCATGAACATACTTTTATACAGAGATATGAAAAATTGTGCTCTATGTGTTGTAAGAATTGTAATGCATTCTGCTGTCATGTATTTAAAAAATAAAATCAATTAGAAAATAAATATATACAAATTTGAATTATCTTCTTAATAATAGAGTGGAAAAATTTGCAATTTTCTCATGTTTTTGTTGGAAAAAAAAAACAGTCGTCCTGGGATTTGGTTTAAAATTATCCATGCAATGAAGACTAGACTCTATTAGGCAAATTTATCAGCCATCACTAACTTTCCAGCTTTCTTTTGTTGCAGAAAAGTCATTAGGAAAAGTCACTAGAAGAAATTTCAGCTAAGACTATACCAGAAAATATGGACATTTGGCCAAATAGTGCTGATACATTGACTTAGGACTTCACAGTGCAAATGGGCATTTTTCACTAACAATATTTTTTCTTCTGCATGTTATAGAAAAACCAAATCCTAATGACCTCACAAATATAAACAAATGAACATCTAAAAAAAGTACTAATCTGTTGAATCAGTATACAAAATATAGTAGAAAAAGGGAATGTAATCTGAATCATTTTAAGGAAAGAAAATATCTGCTTGCATTTGAGCAATCTGCAAGTCTTGGTTATAAAATGGCCAGTGGCAATACACATATGAAAACTTTTAATGGAGTATAAATTTAGCTGCCTTTCAGTTTTTAAGTTAGTTTTTAAATTTTTTCCTTCTTTTCTGGAGTGAGAGTAAATGTTATATCAATTCAGTTGAAAAAAATAGATAATATAAAATACAAAATCAATAGTTGATATCTTAGAAAGTAATTTCATGACCACAGCTGGACTACCAGTGCATAAGACTTCATTATTTAAACCAAGAGAGAAATGTTCTCACTTGTGCTTATTAAATTCATGAATGATAAAATAATTTACATTTATATGCATTTTCACTATGGTTATATAAATTTTAATGTGAGCAATGTAATCTTGATTGGAAACATGGCATTATGGGAATTATTAAACATTTTTACAAAGTCAGTATTTGCTATTGCATTACTCTAAAATATCAATTTTATTTAAAAATATACAAAGTAATAAAAGAAAATGTGAATATGCTTTGTAATGTTTATTTGGCTTGCTCTTAATTTGAATTTCACCCTGTATAAAAATATTTAGAAGATGTAGTCCCAGGACAAATGTATAACAATTTGTTTTAATTTTAACAGTAAAGAAGAATCATCAGTAACATCAGAAGAGAATAACTTTGATAATTCAAAGATTACAGGTAATATTCTTATTTATTTTTTAAACAGAATTTTTCTCTTTTTTGAAAGCCTACAATTGAAACAATCTTATAAAGGTGCCATTGTATCAACTTTACAGATACTTATATTCCAAGAATCGTTTGTTCTCATGAGGACAAGGAAGACTTGGAAACCAGTAATCAGAATGTAAAAGACGTAAACAGGGAACATGATGAACATAATGAAAAAGAATTAGAGTTGATGGTAAGTGTTCTGGTTGCCACGGTATTAGAGAAGATGAATCCATTTATGCTTCAAAGATGCTGCAATGCCTGCTTTTCAATAGCTTCGACTAATATAATTTGCAAACGTGAAAGCACTGTCTATTCTTTCCTTACATCTCTAGCTTGATCAACAAGGCACTTTGATTTCAGTATGTTGCTTCTGGTCTCTGCAGTGGTAAATTAATGACATTCATTTCTTATCTCTGTACCAGAGGCTCTGAGTAATAGTTTACAGGAATTGTAGGAGAGGTAGCACTATCCTGATGTGCATTTCTAATCTTTGTGACAACGTGTACACTTAGCACAAACTCATCTGTAAAATGAGAAGGCTGGACGAGATGATTGTTAATGTCCTGTCCAACTCTACAAGTCTATAATCCTTGCATTTAACAGCATTTCATTTCACATTTTACTTAGTTCCATCCTTGTGAGAATCTCAAAGTTCTATATCATTGTAAAGTATTAAATTACCAAGTGAGAAGAAAATAGCCTGTGCCATAATTTTTAAACAGGAAACAAATTCAATGCTGTACAATTTTGTATTAAATTTGTTATAAATTTCACACTTGGTGAGCATTCAATCTATTGGGGATTTTTTGGGGGGATGGTTTAGATAGCACTTTTATTATAAAGGAAGAAATAGAAGTAAATGAGTCACATAATACAATTTATCCCTTATTGTATTTGGTTGGAGCTCATATCATTGGGATACATGGATTCATAATCATCTAAGATTAAAATGACATTTGCCTCTTCGAGTGTCAGTGCTGAAACAGAAAAGAAATAGAGCTTATCTTTTCCCCCACATATTCCACCTTTTCTATAGTGATATGGCAACTGCATCACTAAAGTATGCAATTTACTTTGCTCCAACTTTAAGAAACTACAAAGTTGTCACCCATTCTGAGAATTCTCACCAGCTGAAAGTTAACATCACCAATTTTTTTTCAAACTACAGAATATAATGAAAGTACCCTGAAAAATCACATACTTCACCAATACACCTCATTACAATGAGCAGACTCAAATATAAAAGTTTGTTTAGAAGTTACTGAGATTGTACGTCCAATAAATGAACAGGGAGCAGTAATTTAGATGCTAATTTGCTCCATGCTAACGTTAATGCATAAAACAATGAAGCTCTATAATAGATGGAAATACAACCAAATCTGTGGAACCCACAGGCATTGGCTTACAAGACAGCTGTGCAGTTGACAAGTAACATGAGCCTTATGTGAGAAGAAGGGGAAAACGTAAGATTTGCATATAATTATTGAGATCATGCAAATGTCAGTTATGAGGAGGAAAAAAAAACACAGGCATCTCACTGTTAAATCCTGACAGTTGGCATCACTGAAGAGCTCAAATACATTTGAGTACCAGTTGGCAGAGGGTCATTAAAACAGAATTTTCAGAGACATTAACTCCCTCACTTTTCTTTGAGTGACGTTTTGCTATTAATAGTTTGCAGAGGCTTTGCAGAAAACATATTAATAAGAGAAACTGTAATGGGGGCACCTACAGCAAGTGTAAATGCAGCAAGGGGCACCCAGGAAGCTGCTCTCTAATTGATTAGCATGGAGCTATCAATGTGTATATCCTAAGTGAGGAGAAAATGCAATGACAAGCAAGAATAGTGAATAATACAATGTGATATTCGGAGGCTGGGAAGGAGAATGATTAATTTGGTCCCCTTTTCTTACTAATCTCATTCCCAAGTCATAGCCTACAAGGATCTCCCCAAAACATCAGGCTTCCAGAGTTGGTATAAATTTTGCAAATGAGGTGCATCTAGGAAATCTATCAGATAATTACTAACCAGATTAATAAAATGTATTTAGTCAGACGGTCATTATTTTTGTTGTTTTCATCCCATAAGATAAATCAACGCTTACTAAGAACTGGAAGTGCCACTTCAAGCGACGAAAAGAACACATTTTCAACAGATCCAGTTGATTTCCCAAATAAAGCTGAGGGGTTAGAGAAGAAGCAAGTTCATGGTGAAATATGCACTGACTTGTTCAAAAGGCCTTTGTCTCCAAGTTCATCAGCAGAAAGTTCCTTAAAGGGAGATTTTTACCACAATATAAAATATTCCTTTGGAAATGAGGATAGTCATCCAGCTTCAGAGGAAATTGCTTCAGATTTGGGAAAAATCAAGTTATCACTGGGAGAAATCAGTAGTGATGAATTAGTGCAATTACATACTGGCAGCAAAGAAGTTCTAGATGATAATGCCAATCCAGCCCATGTGAGTGGCAGAATACAAATATTCTGTCCCTCCTCAGATAAACTATTGGCAGAAAACCTTAATAAGAATCATGAAGGAGGAGTTAAGAAAATTGAAATAACAGATTGGGAATATTCAAGAAGAGATTTCTATTCAGATACATCCACACATCTGGAAGAATCAACAGAAAATGTATCTTCCAAAGAAGGTTATAGCAACTGTATGGATGAGAAGAAACAAAAAATACACTTAGGTGTTCATGAAAAACAAAGCAAAAAATTTCAGTCAATCTTACATGACCAAGAAGGAAAGATGGGCCACCCTGAAATAAGTGTAGAAGGGTTGGAAGCTAGGAACAGAGACCTTGTTCCTGTGCTAGGCAAAGATACTACAGTTCTGGCCCAGACAATCACAGCAGACACTTTTCCCTCATCAAGGAAAAATCCAAATTGTGAAGACGGTATATTCACAAGTCTAGCAAGAGATGAAGGCACTCCTTTAGAAGGGATAGCCAGTCAAGCTTGCTCACCAAGAAATGGAAATGGTTTAAGGGATGATTATCTTTTCCAAATTGAAGACGAAAAATCAGGTTGGATTAATCCTGAAGATCAGAATACGAATAAACAGCCTAAACAATATTGGAATGTTCTGGAAAGTCAGGAAAAAGCAAGAGAGAGTGAGACAAATATAGCTGAGCAGATCAAAGAACAAGCAGATTGTGAAGACATGTGCAGAAAAAGAGATAACATTAGGAGTTTGAAAGCTACTCCTAGGGAAGAATTGTTTACCTGCCAAGAAACAGAGCGTTACGAACTGTCTTCTCTAGCTGATCATGGTATTACTGAGAAAGCAGAAGCAGGAACAGCTTATATAATTAAGACAACATCAGAAAGTACTCCAGAAAGCATGTCTGCTAGAGAGAAAGCAATAATTGCTAAGCTACCTCAAGAGACAGCACGAAGTGACAGGCCCATCGAGGTAAAAGAAACAGCGTTTGATCCACATGAAGGGAGAGATGATGATTCACATTATACCCTTTGTCAACCAGATACAGCAGGTGTAATCGATGACAACGACTTTGAAAAGGAGTCACGTTTAGATATTTGTAACGTACGTGTAGATGAAATGGGGAAGGAGGAAACCACATCTATGTACAATCCCAGGAAGGCACACGACAGGGAGAAATGTGGCACTGGAAATAACACATCGGTTGAAGAATCTTCACAGGCCATTACAGGCAATCAAAAAGC
Source organism: Callospermophilus lateralis (assembly GCF_048772815.1). NCBI lineage: Eukaryota > Metazoa > Chordata > Mammalia > Rodentia > Sciuridae > Callospermophilus > Callospermophilus lateralis. The sequence continues at coordinate 40,322,630 of NC_135305.1, read as the reverse complement.
AATGTCAAAACTGAATTTACAGTTTGGAATATTGTCAACAGACAAAAAAAAAGTCCCAGAAAATAGAGATCTTGGACAGGTCCAAGGATTATCAAAGAAAACAAATTTAGATGCTCTGGTTTATTCTGCTTTTAACTCAGACACTAGCAGAGCTTCTCAGAATGTTTCCAGCCACCAAACTAAAGTGTCAGTGCCATCTTGTGAACAGGCAATTGCTGTAGAGAGTACAACGGTGACCATGACTCCCCATTCTATTCCTACCAAATCAGAATATAATTGTAATCCAACCAGTGAAACCCAGGATGGTGCTGTGCCTAAAGCCAAAGAATTTTCCAAAAGTTCAGAAATAATAATATCAGATGGTAGAAAAGAAAGATGTATAGGCCAGAATTTTCAACCAGGAGAATGCAGGATGGGAAAATCTCTGGGGCCAATGATTTTAATCAGTGAGCCTCTGGAGAACACAGAAGAGGAAAGGCATGAAAATGAAGGATTAGTAAACTCTGGACAGTCGCTATGCTCTTCTAGTAACAAAGAATCTGATAGCTCTGCTTCTGCTAGTCTCTCTGTCCAGGAAAGTCAAGCTCAAAGCAATGAGTCTCTACTCTCAAAATACACCAGCTCTAAAATATCTTATTTCCTTTTGTTTCTGATATTTCTTGTAACCATCTATCAGTATGACTTAATGATAGGCTTGGCATTCTACCTTTTATCATTGTACTGGCTGTACTGGGAAGAGGGAAGACAAAAAGAGTCTGTCAAAAAGAAGTAACCTTGGCACTTATTATTATTCTCTCTTAAAAGATAAGCTATTTAGCCCCAAACATTTGAATTGGTGAAAGAGACTATTCATTGTTCAAAGAGCCAGTGCAGTTTTTCTCTTGAAGGATCATTTAAAAAGGAATGCGTATGAAGTTTGCTCCTTCATATCAGTAATTATTCTATATAGGACCATTATGTTTGGATCATTAAATACCTATATGAATATGAGATCTGAAGCACGTCAAGTTGAAATTAGGTACAGCTGTTGCTCCTTAGCAGGCTATGAAGTCGCAATGCTTCACGTCTCTTCACTACTTAAAGTGCTATTTCTTGCATTCATTTCTTTTGCAGTAAAGCTTCATTTTTTTTTTTTTTCCCTGAGAGCACTTTTCCCCCTATGGCTTTTAAAAATAGATAAAACATGAACAATGAAAGAAGATTTTTTTCTTTTGGTCCTTTAAACTTGACCACGAAATTTGCATTTACTGCTGTATCATTTATCAGTACATATTGATAGATCAAATATTTCAAATTTCATTTCATAATTATAAGAAAAAAACCATGCATATTGAAATATGTAAACTTAAATTGAAAAAGCACACACATTATATTCACGTGATTTAGACTTCATACACACACCTTATACCTTTTTATGCCTATGAAGTCAGGGTGTTCATAAGCCAAATTTGACCAAGACTGAAACAATTGGAAAATTATTTCTCAATTCTGAAAAATTTTGTGGATGGCATGTCTTTAAGTGATGTTTTTCTCTTATAAAGAGAGACTGTAACATAGATGAACAATTTCAATGTCAACTATTATTCAGAGTGGAAAATTTAAATTAAAAGTTCCACAAGCATTGTTTCAGAATGACTTTGTACCTATAAAACATAAGGCATTAAATGATAATAATAAAAAAGATATCCAAATGAACTATGTATTCTATGTGTTACTACTTTTGCCTTCAAACAATTTTTTAAAATCTTTTATCTTTTCTCATGGTAAAACAATGAATAATTCCCAAAGGTGCATTTAGAGAACAGTCTCTGGTGATATTCATGATGTGATTAGGCAGTTTTAAGAAGATAATTCAAAATTTTAAGTAGGTAAATAGTTAAGTGTAGAAATCTACTGAAGAAGAAATGAAAGTCAAGTATAGCAGTGACTTTGTCTGTTGTAGTTACCTATGGCAAAAGAAGTAAATAGGAGAACTAGTCATTTTAGTTAGGGATAATGCAAGGATTTATATACAATCTATTTCAACAACTATTTGTTGAAGGACTATAATCTACAAAACCCTGTGTTCTGTTCTATGGTGGAGCTTTTCCTTAAGTACTATCCATAGCTACTCCTAGTTTTAATTATGTAGTATGATCCTTTTAACTTGGCTGCAGAGATGAAAGCAAGTCACACAAAAGGAGCCTATGGAGATGATTCCTTTTTCATAGGAACATGTTGATACAGCACATAATGTTGATCTTCAGAGGAAAAGAGATAGTCTATTCACTTGTAATGGTAAATTCAGTGATTAAAATCTGCATATATCAGCCCATTATCATATATGTATTTTTGAGAAGACAAGAATGAAACACTTAAAACTGACTTTACCTGGTAGTAAATGATTTTCTTAATTTTTATTAGGTACACAACTATTTCCCAATTTCCTAATGCATGCGACTCTCAAGTCCCATTGAAAATAAATGCTTGACTTTAAGTTGAGCAAATATAAACATCCTGAAGTAGAACTTAGGGCAAATATTTGATTGTTTGATAAAGCATATTTTCACTTACTACAAGGGGAATACTATAAATGTACCTGGAAATTATCTCCCAAACTGCTGTCCTGATATTATGTTGACAGGTCCAAATTACAATGGAGTTAAGTTTAGCATTTCTCCAGTTCTTACTGGCTTGGTGTTTGAATTCTACTTTTTAAAGAGTTTTAGTCAATATGGCATCTCATTAATGCAAAGAATACTACATTACTTTATGAACACAGGTGCCTGAGTTGAAATTATTCCCTTCAAAGAATAACATAACCTCTTTTATTTGACTTTTCATAACATTACTTACCAAATCTTCTCATATGTTTGTAATCAAACAATAAGAAGTTTCAAAGGATTAAAAATAGTTGTGTAATTCTTTGCATGCCATAGAGAAATAATTGATGATTGAATTGACTTTCCAAACATTACTAACAAAGAACTTGAAATATAGTCATCAGAACTTGGGAAACTATTGATTGCTAGATGGAGAGGTAGAATTTTGCAAGCTGTTTTAGTCATTGCACTATGTTGAACAAGAAAGGTGGGTCTCAGGAATAACTGGCAGACCCTGGCTAAAAAATATTTGGCTGTGAATCATCATGGGAAGGGTCATCATCTTGTAAGCATAGCTGCTGGCACAATGTCTCATAAAGTAATGATAAAGAGCCAAATGAGGGTGTGGCAGAAGAGTCAGCCCAGAGGAACCTTGTATGTCTCCTTTATATATCCAATAAGAAACTGTCACCTTTCATCCTGATGGGATTCAGACTTTTAGAAACAAAATTCTGAAAATTAATTGATATGTCAAGCAAACAAACACTTATTTAAAAAGAAGCACATTTGTATAAGCCATCAATACCACAATGTATGTCTCAACTAAGAGAAAATGGATCAACAAAATGACATTTACCCTAAAATATTAAAGAACATTGGGTTAAACCTAGCCTTGCCTTCCTGATGAGCTCCAAAAATTTCATAGTGAATTATTTCAAGGAATATGTGTATCTATATATTTATCACTGTTTTCAAAAGAAACAGAACTTTTTTGTTTCTGGTTTACAAGGTAAACTTAAAAGTATCCAGACCAAATTTGGGGAAAATAAATGTTTTATTTTCCCCCTGAATAGCATTCATGGTACTTTGCTCATAATATTTTCCAAGCCATAAATATTATGTTGCCTTCTCTATTAGGTACCCTTTTGCATATTGATAAACTCAAAAAGCAAACAAAATTATAAAAATGAAATAACAAAACTAGTAAAGATGTAAGCAGTACCTTTTACCGATTTGTTATAATATCTGACTTTGCTTTCAAATTTTCACTGAGTGAATATGTAAACTGAAGTACGCAATAAGGATCTTTTATTTGTTGAATCCCATCTTAACCAGTTCCTATGAAACTGAGCAATAGGATAGACTTTGATTCTGCAACAAGGTATAAAAGAACTATGACAGCTCATATTCTCTAGACACTTCCACAGTTGTGCACCTACCTGAAGAGAACAGTTGAAACTATTTCTTTTATTTATTTGATTAAGCTCATTTTATTTTTTTATGTTTTGGGGAAAAATTGCAATAAAAAATCTTGGCACTATAATTGTCTTTTCCTTCTTAAAAATAGATTTGGTCATTAATCCAATGTTTCTATCACTTTATCCAAACCACTTTAAACTGCAAATTAAATTTTCATAAGGTTTTTCAACCTGACTTTGTGCATGTTTTGTAAGAAATGTCTTTAATTGTAGTGTGTTAAAACCTTATTAAACAAACAACTCTTTAAAAAGTACAGGATTTTTACTTTGTATCATTTCTCTATTTGTTAAATTCATGCATATTATATTCATTTTTCAAAGATAAAGCAATACTTTGTTTGAAATTTAATAAAAAAATCCCCCAAGTCTTTTCCTGTTATATCCCATTCTTTGTATTCAAGAAGATAAGGTGGCAGTGTGGTAAGTCAATAGTGAATTACAGATATATCATTATTTGGGTAATACCTTCAAAATCTGATTTTGCAGTAAATTACAATGCCTGATTAAATTACTAGCCTTGTCTGAAATTGGTAAATCTTTCTTCTTATCAGTAAACCCAAACTATCCAACCTTATTTCCCACTGTCCCCTGCCTCAAATACTCTATTAGTCTGGCAAAGTACATTGTTTCACAAAATATGCTATACCTATCTGTTTCTTTGTGACATTAAATATGTACCTCTTTGCCTAGAGAACACCTTCAGTTGTCTCTATTTCACTTTTCCTATCATTTTTTCACACTTTTCTATGTACAGTTCAAGTGTCCATTCTTTTTAAGTATCTTCCTATTTCAGTTTTTGGGCTGTGTTTCCATATGGCTTATGACATTAACCCTCTTCTTGCATGCCCTGAGACCTAATCATCCTGACTGAACCATCTGCTTATTCCAGACAAGAACACAGTTCTTCTCTTTCTTCTGACCACTCTCTGAGGAGAAGTTTGTATCAATCCTCAGTGAATACTTGTGTATAAAACTGAAGTGTAGTCATACCTCCTTTCTTTTATTCTTGAATTATAGTGATAATTCCCTTCTTTCCTGTTGCTGCAATGTAAACAGGGTACTCTGAGGTCTCATTTAAAAATGAGTGAATTTAATCAAATCAAAGCTGGGATGCTTAGGAAACTTCTGAAGACAAGGCTGAAAAGGCAAAGAGAATGTGGAGAAGCAAGACAGAGGTACACTAGATTTGGGATGTAGGAAGGAGAGAAACAATCCTTTTTATTTCTCTTAATAATTAAATTGACTTTCCATATTTATGAATTCTTCCTAGTACAAGAAACATTCCCTTCACTCTCGTGTTTTTTTTGGAAAATAATATATCTATTATCTATTGAAATAAAAATAATACATATCTTAATTCAATGGCTACGGTGAAAATGAAAAGAGCAAGGCATGTTTTCAGATGAAGTAGCTCAGTAGCTTAAAAACCAACAAACATCACAAGGTATAAAGTGTAAGAAATTCAATCTTCTCAAATGCTCCCATGCCCTTTGCAAATGGCTGATCTCTCAGTTTCACACCTGTTCTGCATGTCAACATTTAGGGTAAGCAAATAGAACTAGGGGGAAAAAAACAGTGGGTTTTTTAAAAAGAAAGAATTTGCCTGATTAACGTTTGAGAAAATACAAACACAATATTATCATTCCCAATAAATTACAGTCATGTAGTAGCCTACGAATACTGTGTGTAGTGATATATGTAATATGTGGTGATTTATTCATTCCTTGACAAGGATCTTTTCCCTTTCATATAGAGAAATAAAATAAGACAAAACTCTGCCTCTTTTAGAGGCTGAGTCTAAAGGAAAGCAGCACATAGCCTGTAAATGTAGAAGCATGTCTTATCACAATTTAAGATCATCAACAATTAGTCTCTTAAGACTTAAACAAAAGCCAGATATATGTCTGCTATATTGTAGAATTCATTAACTTCATGCGTTGGTTGACTTGATTCTGAATGGAAACAATTTAAAATTTCCTAAAGACACACTCTATAAACCATAATATCAAACAGCAGATAGTACTTAAGTGTCATTATAAAATGCTACAAATTCTCAGTAAACACTTAAATAACCCATAATCTACTTTTAGTAATTTGATGTAGGAGGCTTTTATGTTAGAGTTTATAAAAAATTTTTTAGCAAGGAACATTTATGAAAACATCAAACCATTAAATTATTTTATACAATCTTAAGACCTCTTTTGTTTTTACATATTAAGTGAATTCCCAATTAATAAATCCATCTCTGGGAGATCCAATTGTCTTTTTTCATGATGCATATAATTTTTTTTTCTCTTTCCAAGTGAAATTATTCTGAGTCATACCTACAGTAGGGAACCAAGATTCAAGAAAAGATTGTTCTCAGGGGCTGGGGATGTGGCTTAAGAGGTAGCGCGCTGGCCTGGCATGCGTGCAGCCCGGGTTCGATCCTCAGCACTACATGCAAAAACAAAGATGTTGTGTCCGCCAAAAACTAAAAAATAAATATTAAAAAAATAATTCTCTCTGTCTGTCTCTCTCTCACCTCTCTTTTTTTAAAAAAAAAAAAAAAGATTGTTTTCTGCCTTCAGGAATAAGTGGAAATATTATAAATGCATTTCTACTCTTTGAAATTTGGAAAGTGGGAAGTAAAGATGAAATATAAATTTTCTCATTTACTTTATAATCTTTACTATATTGGATTAGGTCTTTAGATTATAATTTAGACCAATTCCCAAGTGAATTATTTGAGCTACCTGGTCCTGTTGCCATCCCTCAATTATTGTTTAATTAAAGTGCAATAGTTATTTTGTTATTACATGAATAAGCAAGGTGTCATGAGGCTATAGTTTGAATCTTTGAGTATAGCAACTACATATATGCCTTCACTGATCTGTGCATGTGAAGCTCAATCTTTAATATTAATAATGATGACTAATGAAAATGATAATAATAGTAACAGTGCAGTGAAACAGTCATTGGCTTTTTTTTTTCAAGTGTCAACTCCTCACAACATTTTATTTCTTTTTTATAGTTGTAGATGGTGGACACAATTCTTTTATTTTATTTATTTATTTTTATGTGGTGCTGAAGATTGGACCCAGTGCCTCTGTGTGCCAGGCAAACACACTACCACTAAGCCACAACTACAGTTCTCAATCATTGGTTCTTGAGTATTTAAACTGAATCCTGTTTAGGCTCATTATATAAAATAACACTTATTTTAAAGACTCTGCATCATATAGCCAGAGGAATGAGAAGTTGTGCTCCATTTGTGTACAATGTGTCAAAATGAATTTGACTGTCATGTATAATTAATTAGAACAAATTTAAAAATTTTAAAAAAGAATTTCATGAGAGAAGTATTATTATTTTTCATTTTGTAGATGGAAACAGATGAAAAAAAGAGATTAATTTTCCAAGGTCAAGGAGCTACAAGTACTTGGCAGAGTCTAGATTCTGACCCCAACAGCCTTTCTTCTGAGTTTCTTGACCATTGCATCATGTTGCTCCTTCAATCCAGGTGCATGGAGTTTTCTTATGAAGTGCAACATTCTACATCAACATGCAAGTGATGCTATAGGTATATCACAGATGACTCACGATGTACAGATAATCCTCATTATCAATGTTCCTAAAGATGGAAGTTTTCTAAAATATTCTATTCCTTTCAATTCTTTTTTATTCAAAGTATCTCAATAAAAAAAAAAAAAAAAAACAAAACACACGGTAGATTCCTTTGAGACCACAAACCAATAATTGCAACAACTTGTGACCAGTTCAGTAACAGGTAACGTTCAGGAACTTAAATGGCCTAAAGGAAGGACAGTTTGATCTTGAAAGCACTTTACTAATTTTTTCTTTTCTATTTTTACATTTTTTTAACTTTTTCTTATGGATATTACTTATTTATTTTCCATATATGAGAGAAAACATGTGGTACTTATCTTTTCAGGACTTATTTTGCTTAGCATGATGTCTTCCAGTTCTGGTAGCACTTTCCTTGATACTTTTCAGAGGGGATCCATCTTTCTTTTCATTATTAGAATTTTAGGAATCAAGGAAATAAAAATAAACTCCTTCAAAATTATAACTAACTTTTACAAATATGATAACTAGGATGAGGATACATCTTGATGTTATTGGCATAGTGTTTATTATGATGAGTGTCACTAATAGCACCCCTTTAAATTCAAAAGTAATATTGTTTGAATGACAAATTTTGATGTCACCCTAAAAATTCAAGAAAACAATCTAGCTAGTAGATATAAAGAGCTGTGTGTCATATGAACAAACAAACAAACATGTTTTCCAATTCAAATGTCATTTATAATCTACAGACAGAATTATTTTCTTTAGGGTTACAGAATATAATTAAACCACTGACTCCTGATCAGTCCAGGTAAAGTAGAACAATATTTTGCAGAAGGAATAATGTAGAGAGCAGTGTTTAAAAAGTAGGAATATTTTTTGAAGAATATGCTCCTCAAAATGTATTAGAAAAAAGTCATTTACATACTAACGACAGATAATTAATATGGTATGACCAGATACTCTAGCCTATTGAGAGGACTCAGGAGTATATAAATTCCTTCATTCAGGATAGTCAGGAATAAGAAGAGGAAACTTTTGTGAAAGTTGTGGAGGCCACTGAGTGTTAACCAAATTACAGTGGTTTCTGTTGCTAAAAGTTGTATTATGTCTATATGTTTTGCTCATCATCAGGAAGAGGAACCTTGTGGAGAAATAACTAGATTCTATTATTGAGATTTAACCATAATGAGCTAAGACGTCACTATTAGAATAGCAAGATAAATGAAGATGTAAAAAAATGATCCAGATATCTAGTAAGAGTCAAACATATCTTAAGGCAGAACCACTGTCACTCCATCCGTTTTGGCTTTTGTAATAACCTTAACTTTGGGCTTTACTTCCTGTAGGTATCCTGTGGGAAGCTATGAATGACAATGGATCTTTTCCTTCACATATGCTTAAGGGATAGGTGTGTTGAAAGCTCATTCAAAGAACTACTTTGATTATTGAGACTTGCAGAATATGTTCATGCTGATAGGTTGGCAAAGGACCAGCATAATTGCCATAAAAGCTTTAGCCATACCTCTGCCGCAGTCCGGCTGCAGCAAAATAACGGGTGTGGGGGGGGTGACGAACAACTTGTGTAGATTGATACAGCAGGTACAGCAGGAGTGGGAGCCTTTTATTGTAGGACAACAGAGGTATTTATACATTCCACACAGCTTATCTTAATTAACATAAAATAGATACAGCAGTCAACCAATAAGGAATCTCCACACTTAATGGCTTGATGGCATTACTTCACAAACCACTCCCTCTGGCAAAATGCCAGGTGCCATCCAGACTTGTTTACAGACTCTAACACACCTCTACTGGCTTCAGCTAACCTTTTCCCCACCAGCACAGAGAAATGATTTTTGAAAACTGCTCTTTCTAAATCTTCTCTTTGTATATTCCAAAAATACCACTGGCTTCAATTTTATGTATCTACAAAGCTGTTCTATCATGGAGGTGTAAGAGCCTATGATATTTTATAAAGTTAAGCATCACCAATTTTTATTATTGAGGCCAAAGGCAATTTGAAAATAGTCAAACTGTATCTGTCACTCAAAGCTCTTTGGCTGGAAAGAAACACAATTTCTGAAAGTAGTTTAAGCCAAATATGGAACATATAATAGGAAATAAAGGACTCCAAGGCTGGAAGTAAAAACAGGCATCACAAGGAACAGGAGTCAGGAAATGAAAAGCTGTCAGAAATGGAACCTCTCCTGGTTTTCATGTCCTCACATTTTTTATTTTTATTTTCTTCTACTTTCTGCATCCATTTAACTTTTCTGCTTTTGTCAGTGAATTTCCTCTCTCCACTTACTCTTTGAGACATGTGATACATAAAATAGAATTATCCAACAGTGGACTTACATACTGATTACACGCACCCAAAAGTTAACTGGTTTTTAGAAGTTTAGATTTTCCTGGGTCTTAGTTCTAAACTACAAGGAGACAGAGATTGGCTTGGTGTGGATTCGATTCTAAAGGCAACCCATTTTTTTTTTTTTTTTTTTTTTCCTGGAAACTGGAAGAGAAGGAGTATGAGGAGGAGCTTTTTCTACTTCTTCCCAATTAAAGAATTCTCCACAAAGGGAGCCACTCAAGTTCTCAAAGGGCTGATGGAATGGTAGATTTGTAAAGCATGTCTATTAATTTTTCTATATTATATGTTTATTTTTATTTTTTAAATTGATTTTTTAAATGACAACAAAATGCATTACAATTCTTATTACACATATATACCCAAATTTTTCATATCTCTGTATATAAAGTATGTTGACACCCAACTTCATACATGTGCTTTGGATAATGATGTCTATCACATTCCACCATCCTTGCTAATCCCCTGCCTCCTCCTTTTCCCTCCCACCCCTCTTCCCTATCTAAAATTCATCTGTTCCTCTCATGCTCTCCCTCCCCACCCCACTAGGAGTCAGCCTCCTTATATCAGAGAAAACACTCGGCATTTGGCTTTTGGAGATTGTCTAACTTCACTTAGCATTATCTTCTCCAATGCCATCCATTTACTTGCAAATGCCATGATTTTATTGTCTCTTATTGCTGAGTAAAATTCCATGGTGTATATATGCCACATTTTTTTTTTTTTATCCATTCGTCTACTGAAGGGCATCTATGTTGGCTCCACAATTTAACTATTGTGAATTTAAAAATCATCTTGACACAAATACAGTTGTGGTTAAATCAATCACTAAATTAACAGTTAGTACATCCAGCTTGTTGCCTGCTTTTGTTTCTGGGATCTCATGCCATCTCTTTTGGTTTCCTGTTTTTCCAGTGGAAGTACATCAAAGTATCATCCTTTTAGTGAGGATCTTTTAGTAAAAATTTCTTTAGTCTTTGTAAATTTGAAAATGTCTCTTTGGTGATTTTTTTTTTCTGAGCTTTGCATTTGATACGAGTAGTTGTTTTTCCTCAGAACTTTGAAGACATTCGATCATTTTCTGGATTCTGAGAAGGTAATCTGTGCTTCACCCTGAATAACTTTTAAGAGTTTTCTCTTTAACTGGATAAACATCATGGAGTCAAAATAATTGTTGATTTTTCTCCTTAAAATTTCATGAAATGAAATTAAAAGGACAAAATAATATAGTTACAACAACAAAGACAGTGGAGAAAGACTGTAGCAATATAATTTTGGAAGTTCTAACATGTATTGATGAGTGATAATTTATTTACAAACCCAAATAAGGTTGAAATTTATCCCAGTATTGACAGAAACTCACAACCAATTCAACTGTACCACATAACACCAGAAATGCTCAGCAGTTAGAAGTACTAAGTGTATCAGAAAATGGAAATGCTGTTAGACTTGAAAATAATAAATGGTTAAAAGACTCTGAGAGATATGTTTGGACCCCCAGATTCCCTGGTCTTCTTATTTTACACAGTTGTGCTTCCCCAACCCTGGCAGGACTGGGATTTTACTTTTTTAGTAAACTGATCATCCTAACAACAAAGGAGGAAAATAACCTTTAGGGAGAGAAACATTTGGAGTTTCCTTATTTGGAGATCCATCAATGAAGTAACTCAGTTAACGTCTACATGACAGACATCAGCCAATGAGTCTTCCTACTTCTCTCCACTGATATAGCCTCCAAATTAGCTTTTTTGTTATTTCACTACACTTTTAAATATTATTAGAAAGCCAGTACTCACAGGTATTTGAAGAAAGTCTTTATCATAAAAGGAGAAACAAAAATTAAAAAAAAAAGTACCAGATAAACTAAAATAAAAGAGAAAAAGCCAGGAGCAGAAATAAATCTCAAAACCACTGTGACTATTCTCACAGAAAAGAAACTATCAGAGACATTCAAAAAGACACAGGACGTTTGAAAGACTAAAGAGTGAACAACAAAAATAAAAATAATAGTGGGAATAGAAAATTAGAAAGAGTTGAAAAATAAAATTGAGGAAATTTCTGAGAGAATAGAATGAAATGACAAAGAAGTGAAAAAAGATAAAAGTGGGAAAAGATGAATCATAGGCCCAGCATCAAATCAGAAGGCCTCACATCCAAGAAGTTCCACAAAGGCACAAGCAAATGAAATTGAGGTGATGAAATGTCTAACAAATAGTGGAGAATTTGTTCTGAGACTGAAGAACATGGTTTTCTCATATTTAAAAAGTTCACTGATATCCCAGTGAAAGAATGAAACTGATGCAGAAAAAAAAAAAGACATCCTCATACTCTGGAGACAAGATCTATAAACACTTTCAGAGGAAGAACATACATTGTGCACTTATCTTCTTGGGGGCAAAAGTACATATTTGATTTAAGAACTTGTATTTTCCCACAGATTCTAGAGAATTTTCATATATAATTTTTAAAATATTGATTCTCTATCACTTTCTTTATTCTGGAACTCTTATTAGGTGCATATTGAGGTATTTCAATTTTTATTCCAAACCTCTTAATGTTTTAGATCTATCTCCTTATTCTCTTATTAATTAATCCCTTGAATTATCTTTCCAATTCATTAATTCTCTCTTTTACTGTGTGCTATGTAGATTTACTTTTCAAATTTCAATGACAATGATTTTTGTTTAAGGACAAATTTGTTCCTTTTGTACCTAGCCATTTTGATTCTTTTCTTTTTAAAACTCCTTGCCATTAAAAAATAAAAGTTATCCTTTCATTTATCAGTTTGAGCACCTTAAGTTAAATATTTAAAGATTTTATTGAAATGTTCTGTAAAATAATTTAATGTGGATTGACTTCATGTTCCAATTCTTGATTTGGTTACTTGTACTTTATTGCTATTTGACTGCATCATGTGGTTTAGAATGTTGTTTATAAGTTCATTGTCTCTGTTTATTGGGGTTCATTTTCCTTGCCTCAACTGTTTTGTGGTAACATTACCTGGCTTCTAGATGATGCATATTTTTGTTGTTTAGATATGGTTATCCCCAAAAAGCTCACATGTGAGACAAGGCAAGAAGGTTTGGGGGAGAGTTATATATATTGAGTTATAGCCTTAACCTAATCAGTGAATCATTCCCCTTGGGATTAACTGAGTGGTAGCTGGAGGCAAGTGGGATATGGCTGGAGGAAGTGGTTCATTGTGGGTGTGGCTATGGGGTATAAATTTTGTATCTGGAGAGTAGAGTCTCTTTGCTTACTGATCATCCTGTGAGCTGCTTACCTCTGCTACACTCTTCTGCCATGATGTTCAGACTCACCTTGAGCCCCAAGGAATGGAGCCTGCTGTCTGTGGATTGAGACCTCTGAAACTGTGAGCCCCCACAAACTTTTCCTCCTAAAATTGTCTGTTCAGATCTTTTAGTCACAAAAGTGAAAAAGCTGACTATAACATATGCAAAATGATGATGCCATGGTTTGGGGGCTTGGGTAACATAGGGATAATAGAAATATTTGTCAATTGTGAGGTCAGCTAGTTGGGTTGTGCTGTTTAGGGAAACTATTTCTGCATTTTCTCTAGGCCTGAAACTTGTTAAATTTGCATTCTAGGTCTTAGTCACAGTGTTTTTTTTTTCCTTAAAAATGGGCTGTTATATGGTATAGTTGGGTTGATTATAAGTTTTTGCCAATATTAAGGGTATTTAATCTTTAGCTTCAAATTGTGAACAGGTCTTGAGTTGCATTATTGAATATTTTAAGTTATCCTGCTATTTTATATCATGTTGCAGAAATGGCAGAAGTGGAGGGCTAGAGGGGAGAAAAACATCCCTGCCATATTAGATAAAATGGCCATTAGAGGAATAGGGAGATATTAGTTACCCTATATTTCTCTGTTTCAGCATGATATATTTCAGATTATGTCTGTCTAGTTTACTCCAGAGAAAGACTTTGTTTAGAAGGCCTAGTTAATAAATGTGAATTTTAGCCAAAGAAAGTGATATTGATTGAGTATATAACCATTTATTCTCTTTGATGGACACTAAAGAGTATCTTAAAATTAATAAGAATTTAGAAGAGGTATTGTGTAAAGTTAATTTCTCAAAAATTTATGATTTATCCATAAATTATACCAACACTTATTCTTTTTTGAAATTCAAAATATGTACAACACATATTATGTTCACATGAAAAGAAATGATTCATTATATAAAGTTTCCAGACATTTGATAAAATTCTTATCTCATTGTAATCCCAGGGATTCTTCAGGGCTGAATGCTATATGTCCAAATAACTGATAAATGAAACCATATTTCCTATAAAATCCAGGTACATGTATTTGAGAAGTTGATATTATTATTTTTTTTTGTTGTTGTTGTTTGTTTTTGTTTTTTTTTCATAAACCACACATTGTAGCAAGGAAACTAATGGTGGCCTGTACAGGGACATTCAATTGCAATGAGAAGCCTGAAAACAAACTTTATTTCTGGACTTCAGGCTTTTTATTTTCCATTTTAATTTTATATCCCATCATCCCCTCTTTAATTATTCATCTTTGCCACTATGAATATTTTATTGTTACCTTGAGATGATTTCACACACTTAATCAAGGAAGTATCTCACAAAATTTTAGGACTAGGTTAAAGCAGATTTGTGCTTCCTCTTACCCCACTAAATGATGAAATTACTAAAAAATGAAATAATACTTAATGTTATAAAGTTTATTTCTACTAGAGTAAAGAGATGAAAAATTATTTCAGTCTTAAAAACCACATTAGCTAATGATTAACTAAAAGTGCTATTATGTTTTAGTTTCCCAAGCCAAGACCAAAAGGTAGCAATATCGAAATACTATATTGACACCTCTCCTCTGATTATTTATGTCATTCTCCTGAGCCACATTGTGGAGCATGGCTGACCCAACAAACTATCAAGTTCTGAGAATTGTTGTAAAATCCTTTTGATCTTATTCAGGGAAAATATCTGGTGTATATTTGCTTTTCATTATAGGAAAATACAAGTTTATAGATTACCTCTTAAAAAATGACCTAGAAAATTGAGTAAGGTTCTTCAGATACCTAACAATTCCTTTATAGGGAAAGATTGAATTAAATTGGGATTTTACTAGTATATTGAATAAATACTTCATCTTTGATATGTTAACACTACCTGGGACCTTGAAAGATTTTTTTCCCCCTTGCAATTTATAAATTAGAATTCTGCTGCAGGTGTTATTCTTTTGTATATTCTCATTCAGGTCTTTCAAAGTCTCCTGTCTTCTACAAGAATATTTTTACATGTTTAGGTATGTTTCTGATAAAATTGGATCCAAAATATAAAAGGTTATATGATCTATAAGTTAGTCAAATTTTCATCACTGTCACCAAAATGCCTGAAATGAATAACTTAGAGGAGGAAACATTTATTTTGGCTATGGTTTCAGAAGTTTTAAACCTTGGTCAGCTGGCTTCATTGTTTTGGGCCTCAAGTGAAGCATAACATCATGGTAGAAGGGTGTGATGGAGGAAAGCTGCTCAGCTCATGGCAGCTGGAAAGCAAAGAGCATGGTGGGGATGGGGAGCGCAGGAGTCATGTGGGCTGCAAATGGGAAGGCTGAGGGGGCGGGACTGAGCAAGCTCTTGATAACTCATATCCTGACACCATGTGGCCCTGATACAGAATGTGGAGCTATAAGACTTAATGTTAGCAGGGCACAGTGGCGCACACCTGTGATCCCAGCATCTTGTAAGGCTGAAACAGGAGGATTGTGAGGCAGGTTCAAAGCCAGCCTCAAGTAATGGTGAGACACTAAGCAATTCAGTGAGACGATGTCTCTAAATAAAATACAAAATAGGGCTGAGGCTGGGGCTCAGTGGTTGAGTGTCCCCTGAGTTCGGTCCCTGGTACAAAAAAAAAAAAAAAAAAAAAATCTTTGCTCTCCTGGGTTTTGCTTAATTTGGCTCCAAACTTCCTTTCTATTTCCCTTTTGAATGGGAATGTTTACCCTGTTCATTGTTTTTTTTTTTTTTTTTTAATTTTTATAAGGCCTTCTATTTAAGAGGTTGCTTTAAGTCTCAGAAGAGACATTGGACTTAGACTTTGGTGCAATGATGAAACTCTGTCAGAATGTTATTGTTCACATATGCAGTGTCCTTCCTAAAATTCAAGTGTTGAAGGCTTGGTCCCTAGTGCAGCAATGTTCAGAGATGGGATTGAAATGATTAGATCATGAGGGTTCTAACGTCATCAGTAAGTTACTGAATTTGCTGGACTAATATTTTTAATGGACTGTTGGGAGTTGGTAGAAACTAGAGGAGGTGGGTCCTATTTGGAGGAAGCAGGTCACCAGGGGGTATGCCCTAGTTTTTCTTGTCCTTGGTCACTCCCATCTCTCTCTTTCTCTCTGCTTTCCAGTTGCAATGAGGTGAGCATCTTTCTTCCACCATGCCCTTCTGCCATGATGTTTTGCCTTATATCAAGTCCATATACTACAACTACTGATATTAGGAGTCAAAATAAAGTTGTTTATGTCAGGGGTTTTGGTCATAGCGACAAAAGCTGACTAACACAAATCTGATTTTCTAAAACTTATTATGAGTAAAATTTATAACCAATTAACTATTTCTTACATTATAGCCAACTATAGATGTCCATAATATTTCCAATGGCTAATGTATAGTTAGCTGCTATGGAAGGTTAGAAGTACACAATGCTGTGATATAATAATCTCATAGACATTAATTGGAAATGATTTCTTTTTTCTTTCTTTTCTTTTTGGTATCGGGGGCTTGAACCCAGGGTAGCTTATCCACTGAGCCCCTTCCCCATCACTTTTTATTTTTATTTTTATTTTTTTATTTTGAAACAGGATCTTGCTAAGTTGCTTAGGGCCTCACTAAGTTGCTGAGGCTGTACTTGAATTTGCAAAACTGTTATCTCAGCCTCCTAAATTGCTGGAATTACAAGCATGTGCTACCACACTGGGCTGGAAATGATTTTATATGGATTGTTCCTTAAAGCTAGACTCGGACTGTGAGAAGAGATGGGAAAGCAGGAAGCGTTTTACCCAAGAGGGTAGAATTAATTAACTCAACAAATACTTAGAATAAACTACAATGAATAAGAGCTAACTCCTAGTCTATACTGTTTTGGACTAGGCATACTGAAAGTAATTAACACAAATTATCTAAATCTATCAAAAACATACAAGATAAATACTATTTTTTATTTTATAGTTGAAACTCTGAGGCAGAGTTTCACTGAGCAATTAAACAGTAGAATCAAGATTGAGTTCAAAGTAGCCAACTCCAGTGCCACACAGCTAACAACAAGGACCCTGGAGCTCCTTGACTTCAAATCCTGATTTCATTTATAGTACCTAGTTCAGTGCCTGACACTGGGTAGTACCTAATTAATATTAACTATTTCAACGATCAGTAATACACTGCTCAAAATAGCTACTTTTCTGTGGCTATATACATTTTTTTCGATGTACTGCATATGACACAAATATGATAAGTAGAAGATCTCATGCCTCAGGGTACTTTCAACAACACAGAAGATATAGATACATGCCCCTGATGTGTAATGGAATGACCATGAGAGAGATTAATTCCAACTAGGAGAGGAGAGTTTGGGAAAGACCCAGAGGAGAATGTTGAGCAGAATATAGGACAGAGAAGCTTGCAGTTCAAGAGACAGAGAGAGTGAATTAAGGGGGACAAAGACAGTGCACCAAGGCATGTTGTTCCAGAAACATTCAGCATTATGTTGGGAAAATAGCTTGGCTTGTGTTTAGTTGACACAGTGGGTTGAGAGGGTAGTAAGAGGAAGAAAGAAGCAGGAAAGTGGCCCTTAGTTCAGATCTTGTGGAGCCTTGAAGAGGTCTTTAAACAACTCAGTGAGAGATCAAAGACATTTTTGGCGAATCATTTGGGTAACAGGACCTAAAATGGAGGAAGGGAGGATAGTCATTACTATAAGCATGAAAAACAAACCAGTTTTGTTACCATAATTTAGTTCTACCTTCATATTCCTGACAGCACACTAGATGATTAATTTCTTTTTTGTCACAGGATACATCACTTACTATTTTCACCTTTGTTTGTTTCCTCCTTTCAAAATAAAGGAGCCAAAAAGATAAATATATGATCCTGAGCTTATGGAAGTCACAAACCCTCTGTGCTTCACTTTATGCTTAAATACTGTAAATACCTAATACTTAAATACCTATTTTTTGCTCATGATGGTCGTTCATAGGTATAAGAATCTTCCCTCTTTTGACAAATTCTTACTTTTGTTTAATATCTTCATTCACTGGGCACATAATAATATATTATTGATTACGTTATTTGCATTTTTTCTCATAAAGACCACATTTTATGCCTTAATCTCTAAATAGAGAGTAGTATATAGCATAGTTTCAAGTAATATTGATTTAATTGATTAATAATAATGTGAAGTTCATGCTTTGATAATGGTGCTTTTCTAGTGGGTTGCAAAATTTACCAGATTCCATTTTTAGAACAAATTTGACTTGTAAAACTAAAGTCATAAATTGTCTTTCTACCCTGATTTAGTAAACCAAAAAGACATCAATATTATTGTGCATTTTTATATTTTATCTCCAAATCAGAACACATGCCACCAAAAAGGTGGAAGAGGGTGTTTTTCTTTCCTTAAAATAGATATTTTAATCCATAAAGTAAGAGATAATTATAACAAAACTTTTTTAAAAATTTTGAAACATCTCAATATAGTATATTTTCCAAGGAAAGAAAGCTCATCTTAAGCTATTTGACTTTTATTTGGAAACCTTTTTTTGTGACTGTTACATCATATTTTCACATTGCTCTTTGGGACTTAGTAAAATGTATCTCTTAATATTTGAAGCCTGAATGTCCTCTAGATATTTTAAGATGTTACAGCAAACAAAGACCTGTTGGTCCAAGAAGCCACTAGAAGTTAATCTTAAAACTAATTATGGTTCTCCTGCTGAGAGTGTCTTTAAAAGCCACTTTCAAATTTCTGTCAAACATTTGCAGTTCTAGTTCAAATACATTTATTTTTTTTTCAGAATTAATTCACTTGCATTTAAACTTCAAGATACTGTTTGCTTTTCATTGTGAAATAGAGAAAGGTTATGGAGAAATATCCAAGGAATTAAAAAATTAACTCTGAAAATCCTCTTTTAATTTTGCAAAAACTTAATGAGTTCAGTTCTAACAATCATAGATAGAGGTATATAATTTTCTTAAGGATTTGGGATTTGTCTCATTGCCAAGTCAGGCTTTTAAGGAAAAAAAATCAATTCTTAAAAATAAACCCAGTGAGTTGATTGTATTGCAATTCTAAAGTTATCAAATGTCCTTTCTTCTTTTGGTCACATTTATTTTCTTTCCCCATGAAAAACAAACACAGCAGCAATGAATTTCCCATACTCTTCTCCAACCAGCACAGATGAGGTGTATTGCCTGCGGATGACACTCTCCTGAGTCAAGGGTTGCATGAAAGCTTTTTACAAGTAAAATGCCTTCTTGCCTGTTACCAGCTTTTTTTTTTTTTTTCCCCCTAGAAAAGAAAGTGGATTAGATTTAGATTAGATTTTTGTCTTATCTCTTTATCTTAACGTTTGTTTAAAGAGAATAACCAGGGTCAACCATAAGTCTAATTGGGCCATTTTTGCCAATTAGAAAACATTTAAAAATCAACATTTGGTTCTTGGGTAAATACTATACATGTAGTAATTAGTTTATGAACAGAAAAATTAATTTTTTTCTTAGATTATAAAATACTGGTTTATTTTTACCAACTTACCTTCAGAGAAAGGGTCTCTTGTACCTTCTATGAACAACCTGAATGGAATGAAGGCTAATTTACTTGTAAATGTTAAAATGTATAAAGTTAGTTTCATTAAGTAGGTTTACATAATTCATTTTTCTTATGACAACCATATCCCTTATGACATTCAAGGATAAATCTGTTTTAGAAATTTTAGATAAATTACTGTTTCCCTCGGTTCATTGTCATTTGACTGAACCCCACAGTTATATCCAATAAGAAGTTAAAAATAAAGTTACTGTCAACTATTTTGCACTGACAAACATAGTGACTCACCCTCCAAATAAAAGCATATCAACATGAGCATTTCCCAAGGGTATATTCTAGGTCATAATCTTTATGTTAATGAATTCCTTACTGAATAGTAAATTGTAAGAATATATTACCTTATTCCCATAATACATTACCTGCCAGCAGGTAATTACCCATCAAAACCTAAACAGAGAGGAATATTGCCCTGTGACACCAGTGACCCCTGCAGGTAAAATTAAAAAAGAGAGGACACTGCAATGGGACAAAAGATCCTACCATATATTAGAATGCAGTTAGATAATGCCAAAGTATTAACATTTTTAAGTAACTACCAATGAGGTTTGTTATAATTATTTACTAATTATTACTGGAGATTTTGTGACCTGTAGAGTAAGTAAGCATATGTTTGGGGATTTTATTAGCTGTTGTTGAACACAATTTAAATTTTGCATATTAACCATAGTTTTTAGAGAACAGTGTCCAGGTAAGGCCTTTTGAAAAGCTGTTGGGAATTATTTAATTAAGGAATTATAGAAGACTACAAATGGCCATCTGGTCTATTAGCTAGCCTGAAGACTAAAGACTTCACATGAACAATTAGTCTATAACACCACCCACAAATTGTTCTAAATGTGAACTGAAGCCTGAGTAATTATAAGGAGCTAGCTGTAAAGAGTTGAGGGAGCAGCCAGAGTGGAGGCTGAGGGAGGGAAAGGACCTGCTCCTGCTGAGCAGGCCAGTGTGAGCTGCAGAGTGATTGGCAGAGCTCAGACCAGGAGGCATGAGAAGGTGTGTCAGGTAAAAACAAATGGACTTCTCCTGGTGTTAGGTAGTGATAAGAAAGGACCATAGTACACTGGATAAAAGCTAAATCTTGCTATTAGAAAAAAGTCAATTATTTTCTCAGGTTCCTATAAATAAAGCAGGTCGATGACAATTGTTTTAAAAATACCAAATTGCCATATTAATGCTAAAATAAAAAGGTTTGTGTAGATTAAATTGAATTAAATGTTGGCAACCAAATAAATAAAGATATCATTATGTGACAATGGCTTCAGATCCTGAGTATGTTCTACAATTGAGAAAAATTAAAATATATTAATTTTAAATAAAATGGGTAGATTTCCCTCTACCAAGCTTTATAAAAAGTAGTAGAAAATAAATCTTCTAAAAGGTAAATTAAGGAGAATTTTTTTTTCCTTTCTAAAATAAGCACAAACGACATTACAATAGTAATGAGTTAATCTGTATATTATGCCGAAAGAACAAGTAAGATCAGTGAGGAAAAATTAGTCAAGTCACTTATTTGGCTTAAGGGAGCATTCAAAAGCCGGGGGGTCGGGGGTCTGCATTTAACACTTTATAAGAAGTCATTGGCCTCATGTAGCTACAATTATTTTGTTCAAGTATGTGTAAAATGGATAGAATAATGCCTAATGTAACAGGTTTTTGCAGCACATTAGCTGAAAATTATATTGCCCAGAGCCTGGCACATAGTAGGCCTCTGATTTATAAGACGAGTTTCAAGACTAACTGAAGATAATCTGAATTATTTTATGGTTTGGATATGAGTTATCCCCCAAAAACTAATGTGAGAGACCAGGCAAGAAAGTTTAGAGGTGAAATGATTGTGTTATGAGAACCTTAACCTAATCAGTGCATTAACCTACCTGAATGAACCAGCTGGGTGATACTGTAGGCAGGTAGGGTGTGGCTGGAGGGGTGGTTCTCTTGGGGGGATGTGCCTTTGAGCTATATATTCTTTCCTGATGAGCTGAGTTTTATCTCTCTCTCCTTTACTGTTGTGGTATCCTGAGCCATTTCCTCCACCCACCCTTCTGCCTTAATGTTCTGCAACACCTCAGGCTCAGAGCAATGGAGTTTACCATCTATGGACTGAGACCTCTGAAACAGTGAGCCCCCAGTAAACCCTTCTTCCTCTGCATTGTTCTCTCAGATCTTCTGGTCACAGTGATGAAAAAAAGATGATTAAAACCTTCATCAATAGAATTGCAAATTGAGAAGCTGAGTCATTAGCAGGTGGTTAGTAAACTGGGATAAGTAGTTTCTGTTTATTTTTAGAAATGTGTCAAGCAGATCATAAACTAGGAAACTGCTCTTCATTCTCTAATTGAAAGATGCAGCAGTGAGAATACTGCAATGAGCTTGAGAAGGTAAGAGAGCCACTGAAATTCAAACAGAGGGTTAAGTCCTCTTGGATTTTTATTTCTTGAGAGGATGTGCTTCTCACACTGTTACATGTAAATATGTCATCCAAATAAATTATGTTGAGGAAAATCAATTGAGAATTTCTGTGGGCTGAATTGAGTCCTTCCAAAAAAAAAAAAAATAGGGTCAAGTCCTAACCCCTGGTACTCAGAATGTGACCCTATTTGGAAACAGGGTTTTTGACAATGTAATTAATTAAGATGAAGTCATATTGGAGTGGAATGAGCCTTAAATACAGTATAATGCACCTATTAGAAGAAAAGAACACAGGCACATATTTGGAAAAATGACATACACACGACAATAGAAACAGAAGTTAGAGTGATGTTTCTATAAGCCAAGGAGTGCAAAAGACTTCTGGCAAACACTAACAGCTAGAATAAGTAAGAAAGGATTCTTCTCTGCAGGTTTTAGAGTGAGGACGCTCTCACATGCCTTGACTTCAGTTTTACATCCTCCAGAACTCTGAGACCCTACAGATCTGTTGTTTTCAACCATCTAGTTTGTGGCATTTGTTACAGAAGCCCCAGGAAATTAATACAAGAGTGTATCTGCACAATGACCTAGCTGACTGTAGCCTTCAGTCAACAGTTTTACCCCATCAAGACAAGAGAAGATGAAACCCACATGGAATCAATGATAGCAGTAGCATTTCATTCTTAGTCTTAGTTTTGGTTGGACCAACAGGATGCCTTAACAAAAGCAAAACAGTGAAGAAGCAAACACCCCCACCCTTTTCTTCTTCTTTTTTGAGTTATGTATGGATCATTCAAATGACAGATAAATGCTTATGACTAACAGACCTCCAGAGCCTAAACAGCAGTACAGAAATGAGGCCCATTCCACTGACTTCATGCATCTTTAACAAGGGTGCCATCTGTGGTCCACTACCAGAAATCTCTTTTATTGGTGATGATATATGAGACTAAGAACACAATCTGATTTTTATTTTCAGACCCAGGTACATGAAATTGAGCTTACAGTGCTGCAAGTTAGGAAAACCTTGTTTTTAAGGCTGTAAATTGCAGATATATTCATATGCATGATATTAAAATAGCTTATGTGTGCCTAAAATCCTAGATTATAAAAATAGCACCCTGCTAAAAACTGGATATTTTAGTTGATGCCCTCTCCTTCAGTGACCATTATACTTTTCTGGGTCCTGTCTTTCGTGCACAGTCTTATTTGCCATCAGTCTTAATGCATTTTCACAAACAAATTAAGGCAGAGAGTCAGATGAGGTATGCAACTCTATTCTCTATCATTCACTTCCCTGGGCCTCTGTCAGAATCAATAAATACTCATTCAAAGGAGGAGGCCTAAGCAACTCATTAATCCGCCTGCTCACTGCTTCCAAAATATGGGTGCCTTGTTAGGTGTCCCCTGAAATCCACAGTGCAAAGTACGGCTCTTGAGCACTGTCGGACACCTAGCCATGCAGCCATAGAGTCTGGGGAGAGGGACTTCCAGTAATTGTTACACTGGCGAATGTGTGTTCTGTGATTCATCCACTCACAGCATTTTCCAAATAATATCTTTTCCTCTTAAAAGATATTGGCTGTCTTTGTTTTCAGAGACTCATCCTAGCCTGGAGTCTTCTCATTGTTTAAATCTGTCCTTGAACATAAACAACACTCTGCAAATTTCCAATTTTATACAACATTTTTCAAAACACATAAAAAGAAATTTCTTCAAACTCAAAGGAGTGACTAGTGATTGTTGACTTGTTTAGACTGAATGTAATGCTAGGCAAAAACTCCTTCAGCAATTCATGAAAGGACTGTGGATATCAACACCATAGAAATTCACATGTAATATTGGACAAATGAAGACTCTGAATGTATCTATATGCTTAGGTTTCTCCTTGACCTTAAAGTTGGAAGTGTGATATCTTGGACTTATTCTTCTAATTCTTTTGTTACCTCAAGTTTGGAGGATCTTATTGTTATTCCTCTTGGATTTTCTAACTCTAAGAGAAACGATGTGAAAAATAACATCAGCATGAACTTGGTAACCTCTGCTTCATTCTATTTTTACTTTTTTCATTGGACTTGGCCAAAAGCCATTATAGCTGCTGTTTATTATTTCAAAACACCATTAATACTTACTATGTGATTCATTTCTATGTAAATTTTTCTTTTAGAGAGCTTTGATTTAGAGCAATGTATGCATTAGGAAGAAAACATCATATAATTATTTACTCAAAAAACAAGAGACAAGAAGGTTTAAGAGAGCATATCTCATGAGATTTAAGACTGACAGATTAGTAGCAGAAAACCTTTTGTCTGGGAAGTAAGAAAATGATCCTGAGAACGAAGCACAATATACCTCTCAACTTGTCAAAACCAAAGAAGCTTCATATATATAAAATGTCTAATTCCCCTTTTTTATATACAACTAACTTGAAAATTTATCTGACTTGGAAAATAATCAGTTGAAAACAAAACCTATGATCATAAACACATTTTTTTATAGTTTAAAAAGATGAAATCTTTGGGTTTTAAGAAGAGTTTGGTGCTTCATAATTTTAAATATTCAGCCTAGATGTTAATTTACTGATAAAGTATAACAAAGCCATATTTCATCAGTTAGATTGTGTAGCATACCAAAATTTTAGAGATGATGAAAAACTAGCTTCTATCTTCTAAGCACTTATAATATTTCAAACATAATACTGTGCTATTTATTTTTAGCAATTCATCTAATCTCCACGATAAAGCTCTGGATTTAATAGGGTTATTTCCACTCATAGATTAATAATCTGAGAATCATAGGGATCAAATAACTTGCCCAAGATGACATATCTGAGTTGGGGTTACTCCCAGTTTTTTTTTTTTTTTTTTTTTTTTTTTTTTTTTTTTTTTTTTTTTAACCCTAGAGTGGAAGGGAGGGAAGAGAAAGAAGAGAAACAAGAGAAAAAAAAAAGAGAGAGAAAGCAAATGTAGTATTGAATTTCGTGTAAAAAAAAAAAATGTCCCCAAATAAGTGATCTGTGTTCCCTTTATTAGAAGGAGGACATAAATTTGAGTTCAGGGATCCTAGTTAATTAGTAGGACCTATCATCTCTAACATCTGGTTGGCAAGGCTACTTGGGCACTGAAGACAAAATATTTACTCTGGGGTAAACAAAGCTGGATGAAGCCAGTATTTCCTTCCGTTCTTCCTGTTCTTCCTTCTATCCTCCCTCCCACTCTCCTCCTCCTCCTTTCTCTTTCCTATTAAAACTTTTTATTTTGAAGGGAGCTGAAATGCATATACACATATACCCACAAAAAAAGTTTATATGTACACAAGTTTGTGTGATATCAATGGTTAAAAATTACAGCAGAGCTCCTTTTGTAAAACTAACATTAACAATTTAAACATTCATTCACTGGAAATGAAAAGACAAATACACCATATGCATCTCAAGCTTTTCCTTCATGTCATGAATTGCATTCACATACTGCCTGTAAGTGGTGGAAAGAGAGGACCTAAATAAAGGTGTTTGGGCGAATTGAAGGATTCTACTGGCCAGTGGGCATTTCAAAAGGCCATAAATATTCTATAAATTGGTAGTAAAAAAACAACATGGTATTGACATAAAAACAGACATACAGATCAAGGGACTGGAATAGCAAGCTTAGAAGTAAACCCACAAATCAGTAGCAAAGGATTTTTGACAAAGATGATAAGAACACACCTTGAAGACATGACTGACTTTTCAACAAACGGTACTAGGAAAATTGAGTATTCACATGCATAATAATGCAACTAGAACACTGACACCAATTAAAAATCTCAACTCAGGATGGGTTAAAGACTAAATGTAAGTTCTGGAAAAAATGTAAAAACTAGAAGAAAACACAAAGGAAATGCTCAGGACATTGAAATAAATTAGGATTTTTGCACAAGACCACAAAAGCATAGGAAACAAAGGAAATATAGACAAATGTTATTATCTTAAACTAAAAAGCTTCTGTGTAGCAAAGGGAATAATCATCAGGATAAAGAGACAACCTACACAGAGGGAGAAAAATATTTACAAACTATACATCTGACAAGGGTTTAATATCCAAAATATATAATGAACTTTCAAAAAATCAATAGCAAAAGAATAATTTTTCAATAAAAAAAAAACACAGTCAATAGGGGGCTGGGGTTATGGCTCAGTGGTAAAGCACTTGCCTAGCACATGAAGGCACTGGGTTTGATCCTTAGCACCACACAAAAATGAATAAATAAAATAAAGGTATAGTGTCCTATAACTAATATATATGTTATTATCTTAAACTAAAAAGCTTCTGTGTAGCAAAGGGAATAATCATTATATATATATATATATATATATATATATATATATATATATATATATATATATTCATATATTAGACTTAAACAGACATTTATCAAAAGAAGACATTGAAATGACCAATATGGAAAAAGTGCTCAGCATCACTAATCATCAGGAAAATGCAAACCAAAACTACAATGAGATCATCCCACTATAGTAAGAATGGCTGTCTTAAAAACAAACAAGCAAACAAAAGCTACCAAGTGTCCAAGATGATGAGGTTGTAAAGGGCATCCTTGTATAGTGTTGGGAGGACTTACTAGAGCCACTTTGGAAAACGGTATGAAGGTTCCTCAAAAAATTAAAAGTAGAACTACCTTTTGATCCAGGAATCCATTGCTGGATATGTATCCAAAGGAACCAAGTCAGGATGTTAAAGAGATATATGCACACTCATGTTTATTGTATCACTATTCATTGTAGCCAAGAAATGTAAACAACTTAAGCATCTATCAACTTATGAATGGATAAAGAAAATGAGATGCATATTCACAATGGAATACTATTCAGCCCTAAAAATGAAATCCTGTCATTTACAACAGCATGAATGGAGTTGGAGATTATTATATTAATTAAAATGAGCTAGGCACCGAAAGACAAAGACTGCATAATCTTACTCATATATAAAATGTAAAGAATCTGATCTTGATAGAAAT
Organism: Callospermophilus lateralis; assembly: GCF_048772815.1. Lineage (NCBI taxonomy): Eukaryota > Metazoa > Chordata > Mammalia > Rodentia > Sciuridae > Callospermophilus > Callospermophilus lateralis. Next base: position 40,295,322 of record NC_135305.1, on the reverse strand, counting down.
TGAGAGTGTAATAGGGATTACAAGAGGTTGGGGAAATAGGGGTAAGGGAAAGATGGGAAAGTTTGGTCAGTGGGTATTAAGTTACAGGTACCTAGCAGTAAGAATTTCTGGTGTTATTGCACAGTAGGGTGAGTGATTGTGTGCTGTATATATCAAAAAGCTAGTGGAAGATTTTGAATGTTTTCTCCATCAATATGCATTAAGTGTTGGAATAGACAGATATGTTTAATCTGATTATGCAATGTATATTTATATCAAAACATCACACTTTATTCCATTAATGGGTATAATTTTTGCATTTCTATATATCAGTTAGAAATAAATTAAAAAAGATAAAAGTAAAATAAAACAAAATCCTTTACCAGGGCCTTATATCAGACCTGGTGTTTTCTTATTTCCCCAACTCTGCCTCCTAGTACCACTTTGCTCTCAGCTCACTGAACTTCAGCACAGTGGCATTCCAGCTATTCCTTGAACATGCTAAGCTGTCCCTGCAGTAGTCCTTTGCACTTGATGTTCCCTCTGCTGGGAACGCCCAGCCCCCAGATTACCTGGTGTCTTCCCCAGATCATTCACAGTCCAGCTCAGATATCACCTCCCTATAAAGGTCTTCCAATTTAAAATAGACACTCCCCATTTCCAACCCGCAACCCCCACCCCACCCCATTCTCTAGCACTCCACCCTGTAACTCTTCCCAGCACTTATCACTTTCTGAAATTATCTTGTTTGTTTATATCTTGTTGCCTGACTTTGTCCTGAGACTATAAATGCTTCAGAGCAGGGACTTTGTCTTGTTTATTTTGTGTCCTTGGTTCCTAAAACAGTACCTGGCATAATGGGCATAGGGTGTCGGCATTTTGAATGAATAACCGAAGAAATAAATTGGAGGGATGATGGAGTAGGAATTCAGACAGAAGTTCTGCAGGCTGGTCTGATACAACAGAGGGAGTGAGGGTGGGAAAGAGCGGGATATCATGGAGAGCAGGCACAGGCTGAAGTCCATGTGCGAGTTTGCCATTGCGAAATGAGGAAAAGTTGTTTGTTTTTTCTGAACCTCAGTTTCTTGGCTGTGAACGGAGTTAACTATTGTATATGGCCAGTTTTAAAGACTTGGTCAGGTGAAATAATGACTATATAAATGTCTATATGATGAGTAAGGCACAGAGAAGGTGCTTAGTAAATAATAGCCATTATTATAATCAATATTGGACCAAGTGAATTTACACATACTTAATGCATCGACACTGTAGATGAGAACGCTTAAGAACTCCCTATATTCGATTTCTTCTTTTCCTAAATTTTTTTTTTCCATTTTATGTAATTTGTTGTATCTTTGTAAAGGTAACAGGAAATGTGGTGTATTTTGCATATCAAACAAAATATTCATATAGGCTGGATTTTCAGATGCAGCCAAATAATAAATTGGACCATAAAGTATGAATACGTTACCTAGCGATGAAAGAGTAGTACACATGAATAGAAGAGACATAATGGTTGGTCATAAAATATGATTAACCTAGTTGAAACAAAAGGCCTTAGTACCTCACAAGTGGTGAACTCATTAGTGGGTTATAGGGGTTCCACATGAGTGAAGAAATCGTGTATAATGGTTGCTCATTACATACCCTATTTATTCCTAGGGTGCCTTTTGTGAAGCTTGTTTTTTCAATTAAGTTTAAGCAAGAAGAGAGAAAAGCATGATAAAGAAATACACCAACCATATTTTAAAACAGCATTAGTATAGGAAGTTGGCTTGTATTAATCAAAAGAAACTTAACTCTTAATGGCAAAGCAAGTTTGGCATGTATTCCGTGTATGACCAAGCCATTTAGCATTGCTTTAAAATGAAGACTTTTATGAAGCAGAACCTTTTGATGGGCTATTGCTGTGAGGATCACACTGGCCTGTTCCCTTTCTAGTTTTTATTTTTATTATCATTGCTTTTGCAGATCTGGTTTTGTTACCATTTCTGTGACTTTAAGAAGTATATTAACATGTTGAGCCTCGATTTCGACTTTAAGAAATATAATTAACATGTTGAGCCTCAGTTTCCACACCTGATATGTTCAGAAAAACACCAATGTTGCCTATCTCATGACTAAAAACAAAATAATGCTTGTGGATGCTGGAAGTAAGTTAAAGTGCCACCCACACACAATATGTTACAGAGCCCTTATAGCTGTGCCTGGGTGTCATAAGTGCTCAATAAACCTTAACTGAAAGAATAAAACTATTGCTATAATGGACCCAGTCTTTTTATACAGAGATCAGCGGGGCAGGAATCTGAGTTCTATCTCTTACATGTATTATGTAAGTGGTAGGCTATAAAGATTGGAAACCCACAGATACTCACCTCTTATTTTTCTCCATTAAAATAGCTTAAGGATTGAATTTTTGCCAGTTGTATTTTTTGTACACAGTAGCAGATGTTTAAAATGTTTTTTCACTTGAAAATTTTATACTCTTTAAACTTGTTTTCAATGGGAGGCACTTAGTTGATTTTGAACTATATTGTGGTATTTTAATGTGCTATAATATTTAATGAAAATATTCATTTGACTATAAATTAGGGCATGCACTGTTAGACAACATTATGTTGTTATCAGAATGCTATTTACTCAAGTTTTCAAGTTCAATGCTTGTATCCTATTAAAATAATCACAGGCACAATCTGATAATTTATGACCCAAGGACATAGGTGAGATGAAGATAATTAAATTAATAATCATTTTTAATTCAATGAAATGGATATATACAAGCTCTCCATCTGATTAACTTAAGCCAAAATAGGTTACTGTTTCTCAAGAACAGATTTTGATTTAAAGATCTAGTTACCTCTGCATTTCCTTTAATTGACAATTTTGTTCCATTAGCCAATCCTTAATTTATCTTGTCAGGTTTTTTTTTTTTTTTTTTTTTTTTGAGTGTGTGACAGCCAGTATCTTAAGTTCATGAGAACAGAAATAGTTAAGAATGTTTCTTTTGCTAGAAGAAGTCACAGTCTCACAGGCACTGCTAATGAAAATATATATATATATATATATATATATATATATATATATATATATATATATATCTGTTTTATAAAGTTGGAAAGACTTTGAAGCTTAACTTTCAAAGTAATTTAGCAAACTGAAAATACCTTCTTTGGGTTGGACTGCCAGCTTAACTATCTACTGGTAATTTAGATGACTACATTATATATTGCAGTTTTGTAAATGCTACATACATGAAAATTTAAGAGCATGGACCCTGGAGCCAGGCTCGTTTGGTTTGAATTACATATCCAATACTTACAAACAGTGTTACCATGATTCCCTTCTCACTTAATCTCCCTGGGCCTCAGTTTTCTCATCTGCAAAATGTGGATAGATGAGTTAACTACCTCTTGGGTTGCAGGGTTTAACTGCAGAGAGTACACTACCTAACAGAGTGTGAGTTACAGACGTGTTGTGTTAACTGTTAGTAGTAGAAATAATATATTTATCTAAATGAACCATGAAAATTGCAATTACAAAGTGATATGTGATCACTTTTACATATTATATTTTTGTATAGATGGATAGGTAAATAGTTGAGAAATGTAGTGATGTCAAGATTCTGGGAAATGGAAAATTCTGTCTTAGATGAATAATATACTGCTTACATAGAGACCGAAGTGTAAACAAGAATCCCTTCTTGTCTTTTCAACAAAAGGTTAAACTTTGCCTTTTTATAATGGATCTGGTCAAAGCAAAGTTGTGTTAACTTAGACTGGCTTATCTTAGTAATTAATATCATATTCCTTGAACACTGGAGACATTGGAAGATTTAAATCAAATAGAATATTCTTAGCTGTAGGCATGTATTTTTTTTTTTAAGATTTAACTCCGTAGAATTAATTATCTAAAACTACAGCAGCAGGATCTATTTACATATCTTAAAAAATTCTACAGCTCAAATTTAGGATATGTAAAATTGTTTAATGTTTTAAAAAATCTTCAGCAAAATGCAGCACCTTCCTCTATTGAAATAGAAGAATATATTTTCCATAATCTAGTTGGGCGATTTTATTATTATTATTATTATTATTATTATTATTATTATTATTTTAATGGGTTTGGCCTTTGTCCTTGAACAGAACAAAATAAACAGGTCAGCTAGCTCCTGAACAGGCTGCATGCAGAAGCATTTCTTAATACGTGTTTAGGGCCCAGAGAAGAAAACCAGCCTCTGCTGGCAGCTCCTTAAAGTGGTGATCCACCAGCTCTGCGGGAGCATAAAGCAAAGGCTCCCAGGGAAGCCCTGTCTTGAAGAAAGAATCACCTTCCTGTTTTATAGTTGCTAAAGCTTTAACTTAAAAATGTTGTATTCTGTTTGAGTAAGAAAGAGTCTCCTTCGAAAACTTTTATTTACTTTATACTAAAAAGAATTCAGAAAGTGTTATTGTTATCTTTACCCTTGTTTCTCATATCTTCATGACTTTCATCTTACCTCAAAAATTTTCAAAGTAGATATTCTTCATTGCTATATTCAGCCATAATTTTTCCTGGTACCTAATATTCCTCTGGAAGAATATACCACAATTTAGTGTTTATTCTTCTGGGAGTAGATTTGAGTTGTTGTGAGTTTCAGCTTTTTAAATTTTACACATTTTAAGTGTAAAGTTTATACAAAATAGCAAATTAAAAACATTATATTGAAAGAGTGAACTCAAAATTCATACAAGTAGAAGATATCACTTTAATAAAGCTCAAAAATAAGAAAAATTGTTTTATCTTGCTTAGGGATTTATGTATGTTTAAATAAAACTATGTTTAAAGTAAAAGTATGTCAAACATAAAGTTAATGATAGTGGATTATGAATGAAGATAAACATGCTGACAGTACTTGTACCATCCTTTTTTTATATTTGTGGTGAGTTCAAGGTTCATATTCTAAATTATGCTGCATAATTTATGTAATATTTTATTTGTATAAAATATAAAATAATTTCACAAGACCAAATACATTTGTTCTTTCAATTAGCCTTCTGAGTCAGAGTGAGTAGACAGAATTGCCCTTGTTTTGCATATGAGGGAAATAGTATTTAAGTATCTTTTTCTTTTTTTGGTTTTCTTTTGGTCATGGGGATTGGTTCCAGGGGATTTTACTACTGATCTAAACCTCCAACCCTTTTTATTTATTTATTTATTTTAATTTTGAGACAGAGTCTAAGTTTCCCAGTATGGCCACAAACTTACTATCTTCCTGCCTCAGCTTCCAAGTCACTGGGATTAGAGTAATGCACCAATGAGCCCTACTAAATTTAAGTATTTTGTCTAAGACCTGTTGGTAAATTTTGGAAATGGGCCAAGCATAATGGCAAATGCTTATAATCCCAGCAGATCAGGAGGTTGAGGTAGGAGGATCACTAACCTCAGCAATTTAGCAAGGCCCTAGCAAGTTAGTGAGACCCTATTCTAAATACTAAATAAAATATATAAAAAAGGGTTGAGAATGTAGCTGTAGCTCAGTGGTTAAGTGCCCCTGGCTTGAATCCCTAGCACCACACACACACACACACACACTGAAAAAAAATTTAGAAATGGGCTAGAAATGTTATTCATTAATCGATTGATAACTTTGATAATCATTTCCTCTATAACTCTTCCTCTTTCCTACTGTCCAGCTATTCAGTTACAAACCTAAGAGTCATTCATAGTGCTTCCGTCTCTATGTCCACAACCAATAAGCTTCCAGTTCCTAATATTATCACCTTAATACACTTAAGTCAATAGGATTCTCATTATCCCTGCAGACATGACCTTATAGATCAATCCATCTTCATTTTATCATCAGATTGTGGCAACTATCTTTCCTTGTATCTGGTCAGTTAGCACAGTCTTGCCCCAGCCAAATCCACTGTCAAAGTGAAAATCAGATTGCCCCTTGCATACATGTAATCTGACTTCTGACTTCCATTACTCATGTTTTAAATCTCCACATTGTCTCCAGGATAAAGCCTGTGTTTTCTGTTAGGGCATCACAAAGCCCTTCACAGCCTGGCTCCTGCTGACCCCTCTAGATTCATGCCTTGTTGTTTTACCCACTCACACCATAGCCTCCATCTACTGTGGATTTCCAGGACATGGAGCCTTTTAAACACCTTATGTAGTCCTGGGAACAATTCCTTTTGGAGAAATATCTCCTATCATACATATTACAATAAACACATATTCCAGGTTACAAAAAGAATTTGCACATAAATACATAGGACTTGAGCAGAGTTATGTAAAGCCACTTCTTACAGAAATCCATATAACTGACATAAATTAATACACTCAGTAAATGTGTATCAGGTGGCTTCTACAGGCTATGCTGTTTTAAGTAGTGAAATACCTCAGTGAACAAACTAGGGAAGTTCTTGCTTTTGTGGAGTCTACACACTCTTTTTTTATCTATATTTCAATACAATTAATTATTGGTTGATTTGCTTTTAAAACTTCCTTTTTACATTTCAGAACATATATTACTACTACTACTACTACTACTACTACTACTTCTTCTATTAGGTCCAAGACACTTTTTTGCCAGCCTTTGAAACCTCATGGCTCTTGGATCTCTGCTTCTACCAGTGTCCACTGGTAAAACAGCCCTGCAAGAACCCTGTAATTGTCTTTTCTCCAAACTTCCCATGTTGTGCTCCTTCTACCTACTGTGTCATTCTATCCTATCCCCTATTCCCAGCCTCCCCTGAACTTGCTGAGGGGAGCAACGGACTCCCCTGAAGACTCTCCAGAAGTCTTCCCCTATGTGTTCCACAGGTTCTCCTCTAGAGCTGAGTAAATCCCAGAAGACCTCTCATAAGGCTTCCTTGCTCAAAGCCCTCCATTGGCATCCCTTTGGGCTCACAATAAAATCCAGAGTCTTATCATGGATTTTTATAATAGTTTCATGTGGTCAGGCCATTGGTTAACTCCCCTATTTCGTTCTCATTCATTCTTCTTGTTCCTCCCTCTACCCTGTCACACTGACGTTCTGGTTGCTTAGATGTGTGATAGATGTGATCCTGTCTAGACACTGCCGCTGTCTTGCTTGATGTGCTCTTCCTCATGCCCTGGCATGGCTTCCTTCCTAACTTCATCCTACCATCCACTCAATAAGTGCCAAGTTGAAAAGTTTTCCATAACCACCCTGTCGAAAAAAGGACTGCTACTCATTCTCATTCCCAAGAGTTCATGCCCCATTGACCTTGGCTTTTCCTGATAGAACATCACATATGTGGTTGTTTATTGCCCATTCTATTCCTAATGAAATTTTGCCTGTTTTGATTACTACTAAATTCCCAGCAGATAGAAGAGTATCCAACACATTGAAGGGGCTCAATAAATATACTTTGAATGAATGAATGTGTGAGTGGTATTTCCCCTAGTAAACTACACTTTTTGCAGGTATTATAATCAGGTAGATTTGTGTGATTCTCTGCCTTCTTCTGCTGCATTAATGACAGTATCTACTTATTTGTCTATATTTTCCACTATGCATTCAACTGCTACAGAACCGACACTGTGCTTAACCATCTCATACTTAGGATAGAGTGGAGCCAGAGTAGCTCGGTTACTATGAGAAGATGCATAGGATGTTCTTCACTGGGAAAACTTCTGGGCTAGATTTTCAGGATTTAAATCTTTTACTAATCTATAATTTTCAAGAGAACAACATTGTTATCGTCCTGTAACTAATTCTTCATCACATGGGGTTACATTGTATATGTAGCAGGTTATCATATTTCCTTGGAATAAAGCTTTATTTTGTATTTTTCAAAATTTATATTTCCCTATTAAGTCATTACATATACTCTGAAAGACATTCTTAAAACAATACTTACAGAAATTCAGTGAAATAAAGAACAAAATATAATTCTTGGTGGGTGGTTTTTTTTGCATTTAATAATGAGTATTATCTAGTTTTACTCATAGTTTATGAAAAGGAAAGATAAAGGCAGAGAACCTTCCATTAAAAAATCCTCAAAAATGATTTAATCTTCTTCTAGGGCAGTTGTATTTGTTCATACATTCATATTTTCCTTCTTTCATTCAAATATTCTTTTAAGTACCTACTTAGTATATGTTAAAATAGGTTGTTTAGGAATGTCTGGGTATTTACTGTCTTTAGCTGACCCTTAGCTTATCCTTTTCCCTTGAGATGTTGCAAGAGAGTACCAAAACAATTTTTGTCTCATTAGCATAACTAAATTTTAGACAAGTTTCTTCCTCACTAGAAGACCTGACCTCCCTTTTCTTAGAACATTTAGAAACCTGCAATTAAAAATACTTTCTCTGCCTCTTTGAGATTTTAATCTTTTCCTAGTCTCTTGCCAGTTGTACAACCCATAAAGCATCTTTCGATGGTTAGTCAAAGAAAGACAGCCTCCCTATCCTCCAGTCTCGCTGGGAAGATAGGGTTCTAATTTAATCAGTAATTAGAAAACACACTGATGAATCCTCAAGAATTCTCCTACTAGCTCACCCTTTGTTTTACCTGAATTGAGTTCAGCCTTTCTCCTTTCTTGCAATAGTCCTGATCTCTACTACAATTATATTAAAGTCTTCCTTGCCTGCTTAACAATGTTTGATTGTTTTTCTTAGAAAGTTCCCGTTCCCATCATGTGTCTATTTCTGTTGCTCTGAAATGCAATAGAAATTATTTTGTTTATTTCTTTTACTAAGACATGTATTATACTTGTATCATTTACAATCTCTTGTTTGTTGGTGCATTATGATTATACCTAGTTGCAATTCATTATGCCATATTCATACATGCATAAAACATAATTGGATCAATCTCATTCCCTAGTATCTTCACATTCTCACTTCCTCCCTCCCTCTGATCTGCTTGTTCTACTCTACTGATTTCTCTACTACTATTAGTATTTTAGTTATGCATTAAATTATACATATAAGTGAAATTCATTGTGGTATGTTTATAAATGGACATAGCATCCTTTGGTAGATTTTACCAACCCTTCCTTCCCCTTGCCGCCCCTCCGCTTCAATCACCTTCATTTATTCTATTTGTATAGACCTCTTTTTTAAAGAGAGGAAGGAAATAAACATTTTGCAGAACTCCAAATCTGGGGAATTTTTTTTTTTAATTTAAGGTGTATATTACAAAAGACAGCTTTCATAGTTGGTATTTTTTTAAATTATCATCAAAATGAAAATACAAATCTGAAACATGATTGTGGATATTTTGACCCTGGAAATATGTTCCCTGTCTCCTTTTAAATTTTCCAAGGACCCTGGAAAACACCTTTGGGAAATTCTGCTAGAATCTTGAATAACTATTGGAGAGATGCTCATTCTTAAACAAAATGTAGAATTTTAACTTTCTATTTTAAAATAACAATGCTTCTAATAGTCAAATAAAGGGCCAGGGAAAATCATAGACCCACAAGAATTTTGTGTTAAAGAACCCTGACCTTTAAAGTATAAAGCTATAATTTAGAATTATGTTTATTTAATTATTTAATCTACTGCTGGCATACATATTTAAAATCCTATAGTTTTGACCTCTCACTGTGTGAACTTGGCCAGGGATGCAAATTGTCATCAACCTTCCTGCTCTGCTTTTAGAAAGGACTGTCTATATCAAATGGCCTTGACATGTAACAACTGGCAAATGACAACCCAGGATTACTGCATGTTGCTTAAACAAATGATTAACTAACATAACATTTACTAAGGGACACATGGTTTTAAGGTAGGGACATTCACTTGAATAATTGAAAAACAGTCTATGTTGTTTTTGCTTATAGTGAATTAAAAATAAAAGTGGTCTTTTCAAATCAAAGTGCCATTGGTGTCTTAAATAATATCAATTTTGATCAATATTAAGCATTTCTCAATCGTATGTGTACTATATAAAAATAATGTATTTAAAAGTTTATTAGGATGAACTGTATAAAACATCATAAGAATACATAGAACAATGAGCAAAAGCATTCTCATAAACTTTTCCACACTCGGATGCATTCATTTCTTTACAAAAAAATGACTCAGATGAAATCCTGAACAAAATAATAGTTATATTTGCAAGCTTGTGCTTAATAATGTATTACTTATAAACTAAAGTGTAATACACATATTTACAGAAATATGGATGTATGGAAAAAATCATGCAAAAGTGTATCCAGCACGTAGGGCTTTTTGTCAAATAAGTAGCAGCAGCTGCAAGGGGAATGCAGGTGGGGCAGCAGAACCGGACCACGGGAAAGTAAAAGCAACTATAATATATACTCTGTTCAGGATTTTAAAAACCAAGAATGCACAGCTGAATGAATTCCTGAGATGCCAACTCTTGAAAGATTTGTGGATATCAGATTGTTGATATAAACTCAAACAGGACAGGATGAAATAGTTGGTGGATATTTTCCCCTCTCCATGCAGTTTGGTCACACTTTCCTGATCCGTGCATATAGTATATGATCCATAAATGTGGATTAACCAAAATACAGGAATCTTCTGTCCCTGACTCCATGGGAAACTGCACATGTGTTAACTCTTCTACCCTGAGAGAAAGGTAAAATTGGTGTCCTTTAAGCAGAGGCAACTTTAATGAGGGTGAGTCATAACACTTGGGGAGGCAAGCCTATTTATTTTTATTACACAACACTTTAAACTGGAACTGTTTCTTAAAGGCCAAATGACAGACAGGGGCCAAGATTAGATGCATCCTCAGCTGGCATGCTCCTGCCAGAGTGAGGATTTAGAGGAGTAAAGCTGGTAAGAAATAGCCAAAAATCCAGAGAAGGGGAAGCAGAGAAAAATGAATGTCCCAAAGAAAGTTAAAAAAAAAAAAAAAAAAAACAGGCCACAGTAATTTCTCTCAGGACAAAAATGTGTGACATGGTCTTTTGCATTCATTAAGTCAGAAATTTCAGAATAAGAGGAATTGGGAAAGAACCCAAATCACAGGGAATAATGTTGCTATTGTACTTGGGAGGGCTCAAATAAAAGTTACCGAGTCCTTTTCCAAAACCACTAACTAAATGGTGTGTTATTTCTCAAAAAGAACTTCCTTCTAGGAAAAAGGAATTAGGTTTATTTTCCCATTTCACATTCAATTACAGTCGGGAATTTAGTAGCTAATCAACTAAAGTGCGTATAGTGGAAAGAAACTTCATTGCACTGTGGCAAAAATTAATTCCAAGACTCGTCAAGTGACAGTGCATTATATCGGACATATGACATCACTGAAGCAAGCTCATTGTTGACCATTTCAAAAGTTATAAAGTTGTTGCTAGCTGTTTCTAAAAATGACAGTCCCATCTATATTTAGCCTTCCCAAGGATGTCATGCTCTAGCACTTAAACTAAGCAATAATTTAGTACATAAGTTTGCACTGGGTTTTGGAAATCTTTTGATGAATATACTTGAATCTGTTTCCAGAAGCAGCATCAAAACTCATGTTCAAGCTTAAACGAATATTTTCCCCCCAAAGACAATGGTATCCTTTCCTGAGATATGTGAATTCCAAAAAATTTTTATGATTTCATGCACTATACATACATAGGGAAGAATCAACAGCATCTTCTTGATCCCATCTACCAAAGTGGCATGAAGCGGGAGTTGCATTCTCTGGCCATGTACACTTGGGATAAAATGGGGATTTCCAGGAGATTCTTAGAGGTACAGGGGAAAGAAGTTAAATTGCAGTATTATCAACAACTAATACATTTTCTAGAAATGAAAATATGTTTGTCAAATTTCTAAGGAATGACTTTAATGCAGCAGGTAGTAATAATTCTGCACAATACAAAAATTGCTACAGATAATAAAAGTTACCTATGAAGTCATATGAAAGTTTTCTAGCAGATTGAAATGTGTACTATTGTAAGGTCTCGATAGTGATTTGGGGGCAGATTAAGGAAAATAAAATTTGAAAACAATTTAAAGCAACTTTATAATATCTGAATTAAAACACAAGACATTTTGTTATATGCTGTCTTGCTATGTGATTATTCTTTAATTCAGAAGTAGTTAAATAATCATTTCCTTGATGACAGAATTTTTATATTTTCTTATACATAATATATTTTCATGCATACTTTATTATATATACATTTTCTGAGCAAATCAAGTTTTTATAATGTCAAAAATTAAATATAAACAATACAATTCATTATTTGCTGTTCCATTCTTTGAGATGTGAATGGCATACATTAATAAACACAAAAAAGTATATAGATAAAGCAATGAACATGTAATACAGGGGATTTATTTAAATTTGTTTTGAGAGAGATTTTTAACAAATGAACAATTTCAAGTTCATTTTGTGTGTAGAAAGATTGTCCTCAGGGCAGTCCCTAGCTTAGTAAGAGGAACAAAGAGAAAATTTAATAATAGCATGTTTTGTTGAAAACAAAATTAGTTTTCTAACATTGCTGTTGCAAAACAGGTTGGTGTAATTAAGCAAAGAGAGAAAGGAAGAGAAGAACAAGAAAAGAAGATTGAGGGAGAGGGTCTGTGATAGGAAATGAGGCAGTATAAGAGAAAAAGAGGTTTTGACCTCTAGCTGCAGGTTATTTATTATGCAGGCCTGAAAAACTTCTTCCTCAGACTTTCAGAGTTTGGTTCAGACATTGACTTTTATTTTATTTATTTTTTTTTTTTACTGCAATTGACAGTATTTGGATATAGTTACAAAAATGGATACCTACATTTATTTGTAACATATATTGCTCTGACACTCTTAAAATCTCTTTGCTGTGGACAAGTTTTTATAATATATAAATGTAGAGCTTGATATAATAGAATTATAATCTAACGTGGGTACCTGTCAATCCATAGTCTGTTTTGTTTCATGTGTAATACCTCATCACCTGTTCCTTGTCTGCCTTTGATTATTCAAAGTAAATGCCAGGGCTGGGGATGTAGCTCACCAACAACATAATATTTTATCTGCAACTATATTAGTGTTACTCTTTAAAACATAAAGACAAAAAACAAACCACAACACCACTGTCACATATAAATTTTAAAACATCATTATCTAGTTAATGTCTGAATTTTCCTGATTGAATCATAAATGTTATTGATGTTTTCCAAATCAAGATCCAAATAAAGTCTGCAATTGATTCATGAACTTCTTAAATATTTGTATTCTAAAGATTCCCCTTTAATCTCCCACTTTCTATTTTTATCCTGAAAATGAATTTGTTTATGGAAGTGGCTTAATTGTCTTTTATATTCTTGATTTTGCATCACTAATGATATTAATAATATTTTAAATCTTGCTAACCTATTAGAAAGATTTATTTCATTGAAATTTCAATTTACATGATAATGGATGACTCTGAACATCTTTTCATGTATTACAGAGCCACATACATTTATTTGTTTTTCTGTGAATTCACTATTCGTGTTTCTTGCCCATTATTATATTTTTAATGATTAATTTTGCATTATTGCTTAGTTGTTCTCTATTTTTAGAAGCTCTTTGTATATGAAAGATTCTAATCCTTTGCTTATAATGTAAGTTGCAAATATTTTTGTCCTAGTTTGACATTTGTCATTTTAGTTTCCTATGTGGTAGCATATTTATATGTTTGTTGACATACCAAATAATTTATTTTAAAGTAGCTAACTTTTTGCTTCATGAATATGTGTCATTGTCAGAAACACTTTTACTTCTTTTAGGTTATAGAACAAATTTTTTACTAGTAGGATTCTGTTGAATAAGTATCTACATTGGTACAAGAATATGAAAGGAAGAAGAGCTGTAAGAGAAACTAAGACAGAATGGAAACAGTACACTTAAGAAAGCAGCATTTCAGGAGAAACATTTTAATCTCACAGAGAATTCCTGTGTAATTCTATAGGGACACTGAAGTTGTTTTTCTTGAATGGGAGGTAAAACCACTTTTTCCTTTGAACTTTAGCAAAGAGTATTTCCGGAGAGCTGGGAGTGAGGCTTGGGTTCACCCAAGCAGTTGACAACTGGGTAACAGTTATGAGCAAAATCCATGTTCACATTACTTCTCCATGGATATATCTTTTTACTTTAGAGGTGCCATCAATTTAACATGTACCTACATAACAAAATATTAAAAGGGAAGGAGCATTTGGCATTTGGCATTCCATTTCCATCCTTTTTTTTTAGGAATGGAAATGGAAACTCACTCTAACTTGATGTGTAAATTAGACTATTCTTAGATGGATAACCGAGGTAACTCAGTGGTGCTAATCCTGTGGCTACTGACTTGGCTTTCATTTGGCTCTAATTCAATCGATTACTTGATCGATGGTTATGAAAGTACTCTGTTTGATGGGACTTTGGTATATTCATTAATAAGCCAAAGTGATTTTTAGAGTTCATAGATTAACACACACACTTTATACTTAGCATTAGGCATACCTTACCTATAACCACAGTGTTTATGATGAAGAGAGTAAAAAATAATGTGAACAAAATTTTCATTTAAGAAGAGTATAATTTCTCATTGATACACTTGATATACAACTATATATTAACTTGCTGTGATTCAAACAGAAGCTACCAGAAAATTTACCTTGAAGCCATACCTGTTATGAAGCCATACCTGTTATCTCAACTAATCCTGTATAACTACCAAAAGGCATACATAACCAAAGGGCATTTAAACTCCTAAGAACAGAAAGTTTTGAAGGATTCCAATTGTGATTGTTTAATACACACCATGTTAGAGGCACACAGTAAAGAACATAGCTTTCATGTGTCTCTGTTCTCATTGGGTCAAGATGATTTTTCTTTAAGTTTTGGTTGTTTTATTTGTTAAATGAAGTTGATATATTGACTCTGTCTACCTTGAAAAATCTTTTTGAGTACTTGTGTAAAGCTATCACTTACTGGCTGCATAAGAGCTGTTCAATAAACACCAGATCCAACCCCTTTCCAGTAGCACAGAACACCCCCCACCCTCACCCTATTCTCTGCTGTAGATGCACAGCCTAATGATACAGGACAAATCTTGCCCTTGCCTTGAGATTCTAGGGAAGAATAGCTTTTCCTTGGTAAGGTCAGTGTATGTCAAATACTGCCCTAGGAACCTGAGCTGCATCGCTTAACCTTTTCCAGTTTATAAAAAAACCAACCTCCTTGAATTGCCAAAATGAACCAGGATATTTATTGGCTCTTATGAAGCATGAGTTATCAAGTTAATTTAAGAGCTCAAGTGTTTCAGAGTACATTTGCCAGATGGATTAGAAACATCTCTACTAACCAGCAGAATTTATATCATTACCTGACTGTGTACTTAGACACTGTTAGGAAAAATGGGAAATTAATAAGGTAACACTAAAAACAACAGTGAAAATCGCTTTTCTGAAAGATGCCAAAAAAAAAAAAAAAAGTTTCTTTCCTGGCTTCAGGAAACTCCAGCTGATCTTTCACCATGATGTCTGCTTGTAAGGAGACCTAGTACAGGTGCCCATCATCCACTGTCTGCTCCAAAGTCATTCTCTGAATTATAAAAATCATACCTAGTTTATTTGGACAACATAGATGAAGAAAGAAAAACAGCTCTTTGATTAAATAAATTGAGAATTGAGACATGTGTATTTAGTCTTAGAGAATATTTTGTTTAGAGACAGTTATTAGCAGATATTTAAAAATGATGGCACTAATTACAAGTGAATCCCTTCTCATTAAATTAGGTTTGGAAGAAATTTCACTTAAAAATCTTCTTTTTAACAATTAAAACAGTGGACTTCATTTTAGCCATTTCATTGATCACAATGGAATTAACCCCTCAAATTAGTTTGGATCCATGTAGATTTACATTATAAACTACAAAAGTTGGTCCACAGGCATGACAGACATGGCAAGAGAAATTAACACTTCAAAACACTACCAATTTGGTGACCTACTTCTAGGGAAGATTAACCTATAGTAAGGATGTGAAACTAAATTAAATTCCAGTTAAATACAAATATTTTTCTTCTCATACTGAGTCATCTGATTTAGACTCCGTAGGGTGCACTGTTACCTTGCTTGGTGAACTGCATAATTATTTATAGATTTTCTTGACATTGGGCTTACCCCTTATCTAACTTCACACAGGCAGTTTAGTTAGTGACTCTCATAGAGATACCCTGCTGCATAATATAGTCCCACATGGTAGGTCAGGGCCCAACTGCCCCTTTTTTCCCTTCTTTGTTGATGGTTTGAAAATATCAGGATGATGACTGCATGCCATATTGGTTTTATAATTCCTAATCTAATGTCTCAACAGGGGGCTCTAATTCCATATAATGTGTATAAAACAAAGAGATAAATGTTACTTATTATTAAGAACAGAAGTTCAAGGACCTATTGTGAAGCTTTGTACTTCCTGATGGAATTCTAAAACTAGGTTATACAAAAAAAGTCATTTCTTGATGAAGCATTAATGATGAATAAATAGCAGGCTTCAGGAGACTAAAATACTTAACACTTAAAGACACTTCTATTTGAAACATTTTTTTAAGAATATGGACCAATAATGGAATGTGAATTATGTTTCTTGTAGGTTACAATATTCATTCAACAGTGAAACTAAATCCATGTTAACTGACTAAAATTTTTAAGCTCTTAAAGGTAATAGCTTGTGTATAACTGCATATGTGTATGTTTAAGAGAATGATTTTTGCCTCATAAGATGCATTTAATTGAATTTAAGTCATTTACATGTCTTTTTATTCCTTAAGAATAGAAAAGGGAAAAAATCCATAGAAGCAAACTGTAGAGAACTTTTTGTATACTCAACCTAGAAGTAAAGAGGAAAAGAGAAGAAGGTGATCTGTGTCTTCTAAGGCAAGGGCCTCCTGAAGGGACAGAGGCAGATAAAGACCAGATTAAGTTGTTCATTCCCTTTGAAGGCCATGTTCCCCTTAAATGATCTAAATGAAATTCCTTATGGTAACTGGTATGCATAAAAGTCTGAGGGGCAGATGCCAGAATGTCAATAAATTAATTTTCAATTAGAAGTTGGACAGTCATATGAACTTAAATACTTTATTGGTTTGATTAGCATATTCCTTCTCCATAGTCAAGCTATGTGGGGAACTAGAATATAATCAGGATGATATTTGAGAGTATTACCTGAAGAAAAGATCATTAAATGAATTAAATTTTAAATATGCAATGGCTTCAACATAATTCACCCTTCCCACTCACCCATGCTTGACCATGTAAATGAAAATAAATAAAATCCATCAATCATCATTACTTCCCTTCATCTCCACTGGAAGAATAGCCTTGCCTTATTGATCAGAAGCACCTAATGGTTACAGGTGGAGATGGTTACAGGTGGAGTCTTTTCTAATCTATAGGGTGTTTGAATTTGTGTAGCTAATAGCTGCCTCCATGGCTCACTATTTCTGTGCAAACGTTTCTTTCTGATGGACACAGTCCTTTTGAAGGTGTGTGTGTGTGTGTGTGTGTGTGTGTGTGTGTGTGTGTTGTGTGTGTGTGTGTGCACTCGCGCATGTATTTAGAACAGAGGTAAGAACAACTGTATTGCCTATGAGCCAGTATGTCTCTTTCTAGTAACTGTACATTTTTTCTCTGACCCATTAAATGTTTTTATAATTTGGCAGTGGTGGGTATCAGGGATTGAACTCAGGGATATTTCTTCATAGCCTCATATTTACCAAGAAATGTGATTATGTTTTTTTTTTCACTGAAAAAATAGGTAAATGATAAATCTATTTTATAAATAAAAAGAGAAATTGGCATAACAACTCTGACAACTAATAAACTACCTCTTCAAGTATTGAAGTATTTTAAATAGAGCTAGACAAATTTTCATTTGATAGACAATGATTTAATATAATGGGTAACTTGAATTACACATGGTTGTTATGACATATTGAATGGTTTATAACATCTCAGAACTACCCATATAAATCCTACCTAAATTAACATATGAGCCAACATATGGCATCAGGCAAGGTAAATTTAAGATTTATTCTTGAATTTAGGCTCTGTATTATTTCCACTTAGTCTATGTCTGGGTTTGTGTTGGATACTATGATGTCACCATTGTGATTTATTATGAAAACAAACAAAAATGTGTCTGTCTTCTGACTACACATAAAGAAAAATGGAATTCTAACCAATGAAGACAAACTGTTCTATTTAACCTTTTCACAAATGATGCTCCTGGGATTTGTCTGAAAGCATCTAATACATACTGTTGAGGGAAGCTGCGTGAGTGAGGGCTTGGGCACAGCTCTTCAAATTACCTCAAGATGTTTGATTTATGGGGGAGTAACTCTGCTTTCTAAATTCTATTAAAAATCAATTTAGTTTCTAAAAATGATATTCTAATTTAAAATTTTCTCAAGACATCCTTTGGCCCTTTGCTAATGACTGATTCCTTGTGGGCAGTATCAGCACTTGAGAAGCTCCCTATTTGAAACCACATGCAGGCTGTCAGAGGGCACTTTCTAGCATCACTCTGTCTAGTAGAGAGTCCTGGGCTAGGAATTTAGAGACCCAGGATATAATCCTGAATAACAATGATTTCAAGCAAGTTATTTAAAACTTGGCTGTTGGCCTCAGATATGGGCTGATTTGCGTATCTCCCAAATTCATATGTTAAAGCCCCAAGCCCCAGTACCATAGAAAGTGCCTTTATTTGGAAATAGGTTCTTTATAGAAATAATTGAGTTAAAATGAGGGTGGGCACTAATCCAATAAATGCTGTTATTGTGTAAGAAGTGGAAATTTTGAGACAGATATGTGCACAGGAAAAACAATGTGTGAACATAATAAATACAGTAAAGTACGAGAAAAGAAGAGAGATCTGGATCAGACCTTTCCCACACTCCTCAGAACAAGCAAACCCTGCCAGCATTTAATCTAGGATCTCTAGCTCCAGAACTTTTAGATGATAACCTTCTGTTGTTTAAACCACCAAGTTTGCCCTGCTTTGTTATAGTAGTCCTATGAAACTAATGTATTCTTTCACTCTAAAAGGTGATAATGAGATCTTCTTGTGACAGCCTGTAACTCTCATTACTTTTCTTCTGCATTATTGAAATTATTGTTTTACCTACCTTCTATGCTCATATTTTTGAAGTACAGAACTGATCTTGTCAATGTGTTACTTAAAACCCTTCAATGAAACATCTACAAGGTAAGGTTCATAGCCCCATATATGGCAAAAGAAAGGGTCCCTTATACTTTGCTCCAAATCCACCTTTTCAGGTAGCCTCTGTACTCCCAAATACCATTATATCAAGTACTCATAACAAAGGAATTGAAGGTATAGGGCCCTGGACACTGTTGGAGTAAACTGAAAAGGAGAGAAGATGGAAAAGGGCAAGAAGAAAGATAAAATGGTAAAGATGACTTAACTCCTATAGTTCCTGTGCAAATATTTTTGATTTATGTTTTAGTCAAACAAATGAATTTAAAAGTTTATATAGTCATATATTTAATTTAATTTAATTTAATTTATTTAATCACAAGTTTTTCAAACGTGGCATAAATGATTGCTTATAAAACATTTCCATTGTGTGTGAATATGTGTGCTTGTGAACACAGGGCCTCACACATTCTAGGCAAGAGCTTTACTACAGAACTACATCCCAGGCATATTTCTAAAATTAAAAATCCCAGGATTTTATGTATGGGACAGATTCTTTACTGAAGCCTGTCTTTATACCCAGGTGAGGTTGGTCAGCTTTGCTCCCTGTTGACGAAGTATGCTGTCTAAACCTTGATTATGTAAGGCATCACATGAGGCAAATACAGTCCTCTGACATGAGCCTGTTCATTCCTTGAGGTCAAGGACCAGATCAGAATCTTTTTCAATTCACTATACAGAGTATATACTTGACATCTGGTAGATGACAGAACAAAACAAAACAAAAACAATCAACAAAGTGTATCCAGTGACTGTAGTCTCCTAACATCTTAGCTTCTGCTCCTGAAATATGCACTGGTTCTTCCTCAGAAATATTTTGGTTGAATTATGAAACAATATAAAACTTTTGATTTATATCCTTTTGGAAACCAATAGAATATGTTTTTTTAAGAAATTAAAGTTATAATATTACATTGTAACATACCAGTTAGACATTTCAGAATTGCTTAGAAGAATCAAAAACTGTCATTAAACATAGTTGTCCTTCTACCACTTGCCTATGGGAATGGCCACAAGAGAAGCAGCCCAGAGGCAAGTCATGAATCCTTGCCCAACGGGGCTCATGTTGAAACTCCTTTAATTTTCTCTTTTCACAGCATCCCCAAAGATGTGTGTTTTCATCTGCCACCTGGGGACAGCTGCCTACTCTTCTGAATGATCTTTGTCTGAAACATCAGCCATGATACTGCAA
Source organism: Callospermophilus lateralis (assembly GCF_048772815.1). Classification (NCBI taxonomy): domain Eukaryota; kingdom Metazoa; phylum Chordata; class Mammalia; order Rodentia; family Sciuridae; genus Callospermophilus; species Callospermophilus lateralis. Next base: position 40,274,994 of record NC_135305.1, on the reverse strand, counting down.
AATAAGTTTTGTATGTACCATCCTAAGCATAGCTTTCCAGTACAGACAACCATTTTCCTGTGAGCCAACAAGCCATATGGACAGAAACTTTAATATATGAATGTGGTAACCAGAGTTTACTTAGGGAGAGAAATAGAGACACAGCTTTTTATATTTTTTATAGCCTATCAACCACTTTTTATTTTTAGTATTTACGTTTTTTGACAATACCTTTGGGATTTTAGATCTTACTAAAATGTGTAATTACATTAAATTGAAAGAAAATATCAAGAGCAAAAAAAGAACTTAGGGAATAGGCCAAAGAACAGTGATGGAGAAGATGAAAATGGTGTAGGCTATGAATGGTAAAAAGAAAAATAAAACTGGTAATGCTCGTAATTCACTAGGTCCTGTGTATATTATTCTTGACTACTCAGATGAAGATGGAGTCACAGGAGGAGGAGATCTTATATTGAAGAATAAACCCTCCAGACTTTAGTGGTTTAATTGGTGGCTTTTTAAAAAATTGTGAAAGGTTTTAAAATTACCATTCCAAATTCTATGAAATGGAGCCATTTTACTGCTTCTCAACCCTATTATTTTAAGTTTTAACATTTTTTTTTCCTGAACTAAGTGTGGAAGATTAAGGTAACATAATTTGGCTCTGGGGTCAGCCTTGGCATTCTTCATACTGCGCAGATGTATATGATTACATTTTCTATTATGTGAGCCATGGGGACATATGGTTTTTTCATCAAAAAGTGATGAAAGAAAACATCTTTGGGAAAGCTGAAAATATTGCCTAACTTAGGAAACAAGCTTCTTAGACTGGATTTTTTTTTTTTTTTTTTTTTTTTTTTTTTTTTTTTTGTACTTGGCTACCTAGCAGTCTAAGTGGAGTATGTGTGTGGAGAGTGTTGAGGGATAGGGTCTGAGTGGAGAACAAGCCTACAAACAAACAAGCCAGAAATATGCAGCTCACAAGTTTAGGTCAGATTCTGCATTGCTCATGGTTGATACCCCCAAAAAAATTTGGAGAAAAAAAAAGAAAGAAGCAATGCATGTAAAGAAGTGACACGTTTTACTTCTGTATAACTAGCAAAGGATAACAATACTGATAAAAGGTAATACTACTTATTCCTCTCTAGTATCCCTGAACTTAACCCTTGATTAATTGGAAAATATGGTGAAGACTATTCAGTTGTTCCTCCATTGACTCTTTTTAAAAAAATATTTTAAATACTTATTTTTTTAGTTTTTTTAGGTGGACACAATATCTTTATTTTACACTTATGTGGTCCTGAGAATCCAACGCAGTGCCTCACGCATGCTAGGCGAGTGCGCTACCACTTGAGCCATATCCCCAGCCCTCCATTTACTCTTCAGACAAAATTTAGCCTTAAATTCCTTCTTCTATGTAAGGAATTAGGAATTTAAGAGGCTATCATCTCTCAGGACCTCCAATGAAGTCTGAGTTCAGCCTTGTGAGCTGAGCACCCAGCACATCAACTTTGGTCATCTGAAGAATTACTGTGTCCTCATACAATGTTTGCTCACCTTTTGAGGATCTAGAATATGTTGGATTAAAAATTCACATCCATGGACTGGGGATGTGGCTCAAGCAGTAATGCGCTCACCTGGCATGCACAGGGCACTGGGTTCGATCCTCAGCACCACATAAAATAAAATAAAAATTTTGTGTCCACCAAAAACTGAAAAATAAATATTAAAAAATTCTCTCTCTTCTCTCTCTCTTTAAAAAATTCATATCCATATTCTAAATAGCCATCAAAGCATAGAGTATAGGATTTTGTTAATAAAACATCCAAATGATTAAATTAGTGGGGGTAATATTAAGAATATTTTACTCACTTCTTTCTTTTTTTTTGTGTGTGTGTGGGCGGGTATTTCTACCAGCCAGGAATAGTTCTTCCTGAAAGTAAAATACAACTAAAACTTACATCAATACAGAATCCATTTAACAAAATTGTGTGGGACAAAAGAAATAATGATTTCATTTTCTAGGAAATAGTCTTTATTTTAAGAACACATTTTAAAGGACTAATACTAGAGCTATTCTTCAAGGTAGAGTTAGTATCAAGACATCAAATAGAAAATTTGTCTTGATATGAAAGCATTCAAGAAATCCAGAATTTTTCCTTGTAAATCAAGTGTTTTTCTACGAAGAAGATAGTCACTAAATACAAGAAGAATGTGGCTGAAGAACTGTTCATCTTGGCTATCATAATTATGCTCTTACATTAGCTATGAACACTAACCACATTATCATTTGCATTTATTTATTAAAATCACCTAATTAAAAAATCAATTTCCAGTACTCTGATATGCAGGCACCATTTCTAAACAGAGTGTTGGGTCTTTCAAATGGAAATATTTTTTTTCTTCTCAGACCACTCTGTTCTATTGCTCCTGAAATGATAAAGTAATTAGATGTCTAGCCCAATACAAGTATTAAAATGTGCATCAAGGTAAGCACTTACTTCAAATTGATATGTTCTCAGAAATTGTTTCTATTTTTTCCTTTATATATTTTTTCTTGGCTAAGATGAAAATGTTAGCATTAACTGAAAAAACAACACTTATCCTGTTTTCACTCTGGATTTGTCTTTACTACATTAAAATTTAGTGGCTGTTTCCTCTTTGCCAATATGTCTGTGCTCTTATCCTCAGACGTTTCAGTTAATTTCTTGTTGATAACAAGCAATGAGAGTAGGCATAGGTAGGTCTTCAGTGCTAATAATTAATGAATAGAGAGGTGCATCTGTTTTAATCTAATACTAGTTTTCATACCACTGGCACATGATTATCGGTCATTTTTCCATTCAAATGCTTTTTTTTTTTTATTAGTGATACACTTCTCAATGCTCTTTCTTTTGAATAATTTGTTCAAGACAGAAAATATGAAAGAGTGCAAAATAAAATGTGGAAATTTAGTATGATAATACATAGGAAAGTGGTTTGCTTTAAGGAAGAATAGCTAAGGATTTGATAGTAACATGAAAGGAATAAATTGAGAAGCGCAATGGGTTTCTCAGTGACACGTCAAACGAAAATTTGGTATTTTCCCCAGAAATTTGAGGCAGAAATACTTGCAAATCTCATGTCTTAAAGTGTGTACCCAATAACTGGCTTTATGTATTTGTATTTGAAATTAACTGGCTTAATGTATTTGAAATTGTTCTTTTTATCTTGCTTTATTCACTGGACAAAATATTATTCTGGAGACAATTTCACAAGAATGGTTTTCAGACTATAAACACTTACAATAGAGATACCTGATTTTTTTTCCTTGAGGGACAATTTGCAAGTCTTATTGAAAGGATTCTCCCATCTCCCCCCAAAAACTATATATACACATATACACACAGACACATATATACCTGTATGTATATGAACATGCATTATCCCCCCAAAGCAAGCAAGTTAACAATAAATCTAGATGTCATTTTTAAATGCTAGTAATTATTTCTCTACAGTCTTTGTGAAATTCTGGCTTCCGTGACATCAGAACCTGTTTGTTTTCCTAGCCATTGTTCCCACCCATCCTCTCTTCTTTTCTGTGAGGCACAGCATACACAGTTGTACTCCTCTTTTTCTCTCATGGCTTTGCTCATCCTTTCTCTGTTACCTTGGGAGCTTCTTTCTTGACTTGTTTGAGTCTTAAATATTCTTTCTTTTTACACAGCTCTTTTATTTTTTCTTCCTGTTCTCATCCCTCCTATTACCAGCTCTAATCTGGCAACTACCAATTCATCTGCTATCAAGAGAAGACTGAAAAATTTTCCTATAAAGGGCCACAAAGTTCACAAGCCAGGCTTTGAAGCCCATATTATCACCATTACAAACATTCATTTGGTTGTGCAAAAGCAACAAAAGACAATAAGTATGTGAATGTGTGTGGCTACCTTCCAAGAATTATTTTTTACCTTATAAATTGAATTATTCTCCCCTAAATTCACATGTGGCAGTCCTAATTCCTAGAACCTGAGAATGTAACAGTATTTAGAAACAGAATCTTTTAAAAGATAATTAAATTAAAATAAATTTTATTAGGATAAACTTTACTCCAGTAAGACTGTTTTTTGTTTTTTTTTTTAAATAAGTGAGGAAACCAGGACATACACTGGTATGGAAGGAATACCATACAAAGATACAGGGAGAAGATAACTATCCCCAACTGAAGACAGAGGCCTCTGAAGAAACCAGCCCAGGTGATACTTTGCCAATCGCTCAACCTTCCTGCCTTCAGAACAGTGAGAAAATTATTTTCTTAATCTACTTAGTTAGTGGTTATGGCAATCCTAGAAAACTAATAAAATATACTATTTTTCTTTTGCATTTTTCCAATCATTTAAATATGATAAAATTATATTTAGTTCACAGATAACACAAAAACAGATGATGGGCTGACCCCTTATCTACTGGTTCTTCCAGGTTTTATTTTCTAAAACAGACAATGTACTCAGCATCCCTACTTCCTCAGATTTCTCATATTCAACCCACCCTAAATAATTTCATTATGACTTGGCCTTCACCTTCTTCTCCTCTTTTGTCCTTACCTAGCTCACTAGAACCACCATCTACCTAACATTAGATCTGGGGCTTATCGTAGACCTCTGCCTTCCTTCATTTCCCTCTTCTGATAAATGACCAATCCTAAGTTTAGCTCTTGACATTTCCTTTTCTGTATGGCATCTTCAATCACATACTCTGTTGTAGCACTGCACCTTGTCTTGACTTTTAGTCTGACCTGCTCCATACTCCTGTCCTATTTCTGCCAGCAGATAATTCTAAATCTAATGACATTGCTCCTCTGCTCAAAGCTGTTTACAGCTTCTCTGTTATCCAGAACTGAAGCTTTGGAACACAATGCACATTGTTTTCCCTGAGCCCCACTTCACCGTATGCATTCCTCTCTGGACTCTTCTTTCAACACCACTTACGTGAGATACTCAGTATTTTCAGGATGGGCCACAGATTATTCGGCTATAATTTATGCTGTTCTCTTTGCAATGATTCCCTTCTCCCTCTTTAGCTGATGGACATTTGCTCTTTGATGATAGGAATTATTTCTCACCTTTACCTTTTACGCAATACTTAGCAAAAGGTAGGCTTTTTCCTCATATATTAATCAATGACCTGGGATCAAAAGAGCTATGTGAGAAATGCTAGCATGCATATATACATGCATATATAGTGAGGTGATTGAGTGTGGGAATGGGTGTGTATACATGTGTGTTTATCTATGTAAATGTATAAGCATGAAGTCTCTGCTTTATGGCCAAACAAATGTGCCAGCTTTGAAAGCTGGCTTGAAGGACAATTGGGCTGCAAAGAGTTTGGGCTCAGAAACCCCTTATCTCAAGAGGCATCCAAAGTAACTACTGTTCATGTTCATTTCCTGTACTCTTTGTCCTGTAGCTCTGTTTAGAAGTCTCCCCATGCTACGCTTATGTACTGTGTTGTGATTTCAAATATGCAAGTCTTGCATGTCCTCTGAGTTATCTTCCTTTAGGCAGCCCAAAACCTGTTTCCTTATTGCAGGATTTACCTGCCTTTCTTGACTCTCCAATAACATGCAATATCCCATTGTTTAGCACTGTTTTAAATTTGCCTTCTGACTCTGAGGCATGCATTACTTTGTTTTATAAACCCAATGTTAATGTTCATCTCAGCACATAGCTCAGTCCTGAGCATCATGTGGCAAATCAAAGGACTTGAAACAGAGTCCATTATTTAAAATTCCCTTCTAGCTCTGAGAGTCTGCCCTGTTTGCACACAAGAATTTTAACCTATTGAGGTTACTGAACTTTTTGAGAATCCTGAATATAATTCTCTTTTTCTAAGAAAAAAAATCCTACTGAATTTTCAAACTTAGCAATGAAATATAAAACAATAAATCATTTATTCAAGAGGAATAACGCACATACATACACACACATGAATGTGTCACTCACCCGACTGTAGGTTGCTCTGTGTACAGGAAATGTGTAGCTTTTTTTCAAAATTTAGCATAGTACCTAGCTGCTCAATAAATCTTATCTGAAATAAATAGAATCAAACTTGAGCCTTTACTGGACCACAGTTTCTGTATTTGTATTCCATGCAATACTTATCCCAGCGTCTTGACTCTAATAGTAATTTAATAAATATTTGTTGAATTGAATTGAATTCTGCTTTCTTTGTATCTCAGAGAAACACCAATTACAGTGATACAGGTAGATGGGGCTAAATAAATATTTAGAATGACTCTTTCAACACTTAATCGTATTGTTTTAACATCCTACAGACCTGGGATCCACTCAATTAAGGATATTAGTGTTAATAGATACACTCTTTTAATCTTTTTTCATGAGGTGTTTAAATTTTAAAGCATCTGGTTTATAAAAAAACAAAGGAGAACTCATTTCTCCTTTTATAAATGTCAGTATATTCTATTTTGGGAGTAAAGTGAATAAGGACCAGGTCTGAGAATTCTAAAATAAAGCATTTCTACTAGTGAAGGGAAGGTATGAGGCACCTTTTTCTTCCACAATCAACCCAAATGTCTCTCCACTTAAAACAGATTCTCTTCTGCTTGGGTAGCAATCCTGTTCTTAGCAGTTTTTGGAATAATGAACAACCCTCTTCATAATGACAGAAGTTTGAGGCTTAAAAATAAAATAAATAATTAAAAAGGAGAAGGGAGAGCTGACTGATTGGAACGACACCAAATTTTTATTTTCAATGGCATTTGTAGCTGCTAGAAGTGACACAATTTGTGTCAGTCTAGGAACTCAAGGTAACCAAACACAAATTGTAATTGACCAAATTAAAGATTGAAGAATTGTAATTACTTCGTTAAATAAATGATGTGAAGAATTTTCAAACTTAGCGGTGAGATATAAAACAGCAAACCATTTATTCAAGGGGAAACAAGATGATGGGGATAAAAATGAGAATAAATACCTAACTTTCTCTTCAAAGAAAGCAAAAGACAAGACAATGGAAAGAAACATTAATAAAAAAAATGGAAGGTTCAATTAGCAAGGAAAAGGAAAAGGAGAGAGATCCAAGTGGGAGGCTCTGGTAAGGAAGTGAACATGAAAGTTTAGATCATAATCTATAAATAGATTTTTCTTTTATAAATCCTTCATGTGATGGATAGACTCCATGGAAAGCCTTCCCTTGTCTTTAATCCAACCTCTCATAGCACCTACCTTTTAAGGTGATCTGAGAAAGTAAGCTCAAAGAACCAGGTCTGGAAGTGACTTGGATTTCTATCTTTCAAAAACCAAGAAGAAAATTGATGAGGAGAGAATCTGGCAACATTGCACAAATTGTCAGGAGGGCAGAGGAGGGAGTAAAAATCTTAGTAGACAATGAAATGATTCAGAAAAAAAAATAGTGTGCCCCACTTCTGACTGTGAGGGAAATTTTTAAATTACTGTCCTATAATGAAATTTCCTCCAAATAACACAGACAACCATCACACCTGTCATTCTTCACAAATGTGTCAGGTCCTATGATCTGTTTGTTCTCCTTCTCATTGTGCTGTTTTTCAAATCTAGAAGTTGCTGGTGGTGGTTAAAGGGGGTTGAGGATTGGAAAAGTGAAGCATGTGAAAGAGAATATACTACAATTAATTCTTAAGTGTGTCTTGCCACATTAACAAGATTCCTTCCCATAACATTTTGAAACAGTTGAATCAAAAAAGTCTTCGAAATCCTATATCAGATTATCCTGTGACATAATACTCTCTTCCAGTATTTTTTTTATTAGCTGAGAAACAATTGGCAAATGGAACTTTCACAGTAATATTCTTTAACACTGGCATTTTGACTCCCAAATCCCCAAACCATAATAGCCTGTTATTTGTAAAGAGAAATTACAATAGATTCCAAAACTCCTGAGAGGGCAATGGGTTATACTCATCTGCGTTCTCAGCCCTACTTCCCATCTGGCAAGAGAGCCTCAGTGACTGAGCAAAAGCAATCACCATGGTTTGATGAGCCTGGTCTATGGATGTCCCTTTCTGTCAGACAGGTTTCAAGACATTTAGAAATCTAAGCCTACTTTTTTAAACATTCACAGACTACTTTACTCTCTTCTCTTGCAAAGCATTGTCTTCTCATTTCTTCCAGCAGGAATAAAATGTAGAGCTTTTTCCATATTTTTTAAATATTTGTTTTAGTTGTTGATAGACCTTTATTTTATTTATTTATATGAGGTGCTGAGAATTGAACCCAGTGCCTCATACATGACAGACAAATGCACTACCACTGAACCCCAGCCCCGGCCCCATATTTTTTTATTATATAAAAAAAAAATGTGCACTGTTTTTTCAGGATTTAAGAAGAAATCTACATTCTTTTTTAATATATATATATATATATATATATATATATATATATATATATATATATATATTTGAGATGCTGATGGACCTTTATTTTATTCATTTATTTATATGCAGTGCTGAGAATCAAACCTAGTGCTTCACACGTGCTAGGCAAGCACTCTACCCCTGAGCCACACCCCACCTAGAAATCTACATTCTTGATTGGCATTTTTTTTTCCACTCTAACTCTTTGTTATGGTTTGGATCTAAAATATCCCCCCAAGGTTTCCAGTCAGTGGTGCTATTGGGAGGTGGTGCAAACTTTAAAATGTGAGCCTAGATAGAGGAAGTAGATCACTGAGGGTGTGCATTGGAAGGGTACATATTTTTCCCCGGTGCCCCCTCCTTTTCCTTCTCTCTAGCCACCATGTGGTGAACAGCTATTTTCTACCATGCCCTTCTGCCATGATGTAGTAGTGTCTTGCCATAGACCTAAAAGCAACTAGGCCAAGCAACTGGGAACGTAAACCTCTGACTGGGAACTTAAACCTCTGAAAACATAAATCAAGATAATCTCTTCTTTCTTTCAAATTGTTTATCTCAGGTATTTTGTCATAGCAACAGGAAGACTCTTTCTGAGTCTCACTGAGTTTTCGAAAAAATCCATGGAAATAACCATTTAATAGAATGAACTAATATGTGCCATAAAAATTTAAATGTTGCATTTCTTTTCTTTCTTTCTTTCTTTCTTTTTTTTTTTTTTTTTTTTTTTTTTTTTTTTTTTTTGTTACACATGCCCAGGCTCTTATTTTGAGACAGAGTTTTGTTAGGTTGTTCACAGCCTCGCTAAATTGTTAAGGCTCGTTTTGAACCTGGGAACCTCCCGCCCGCCTCCCAAGTTGATGTGATTGCATATGTGCTCCACCACACCAGACAAACTGTTGAATTTATTTAAGGAATATATTCATTTTTCAGAATAAAGTACATTTTTTAGAGTCACATCTTAGTTTTAATATTCTTGTTTTCATTACCTAAATTTCTTTTGCTGATCACAAAAAAATGTCTCGTACATTTACATTTTTGACAATTTTGCCATATTTTATATGCTCTCTGTATGGAATCCCATTCTTCAATAACTAAATTTCTTTATTCTGTGAAATAGCTCAAAAATCTACATCTCCAGCTCAGAACTCACCCTTGAGTTTTAGTACTATAGAACATACCCACCTGCTTGTTCAACACATTCTTAAAGATCATCACTTCTGGTAATCTAATCCAGACCAGCTCATTCTCCCAGATTTTATTTCTCAATTAAGATCTCACAATTGACCCAGGTGTCATTTTTAACACCTTCCTCTCTTTCACAATTTCCTTTCATCCCTGCCTCACATAGTGACATTCAATAATTCATCAAATCCTGCTAATTTCCCTCTGATATGCCTCTCAAAGTTATTCCACTTTTGCCATTCACATTACTAGGTTCTAGTACAATGTCTTACCACTTCTTTTCTAGGATATTGTAAGTCCATACTAAATGGTCTATGTTATTACAATTCCATCTGTATATGCTTTCATATCTTTTAATTTAAAAAGAAAATCGGATTACCCTGCTCCCTTTAATAAAGTTTTCTGATATATCTTTATAAGTTCATTTTAGATCTGACCCTTGTCTAGTATACAGTTTTCTCTCTTGCTACTCATTGTTTGCTTAACTGCACTGGACATCATTTAACATAAAATACTTGAGTATTTAAACAGATGTTATTAATGACTACCTAGTTTGCATGGTATATAGGAACCAAAATGTGTTTTAGTAGTTCACTATTAATACATAGTTCTAAATTTTATCATTGTAAACAATGCTATAAAGGTCATCCTTGTGCATAAAACTCTACACATCTATACACTATGTGATTATCTTAAGATAGATTCTGAACCTCAAGTCCATGGGATAGATGAAGATGAGGACAAATAATACCCATGCATACAAATGGTTGCATTAGGGAAGAGTAACCCTGATGTTTTTTAACCTAAATATTTTAAAATGGGTATGAAGCAGGCTTTCTCTTTGTGCTAGAGGACGATATCTTTGCTTTATTGGACAGTGAATGTATGCATCAGGAAGTCCACTCTTTTCTTCCGTGTTTCTAAACTACCATTGTATCTGGTTACTTTTCCTGTAAGAACACAACTCCATCAGCCATTCTGATTGATCTGATCAACTGAGGTTAGAAACAAAGTCCTTTCAGTTTATCTCATACAATTGAATCAAGGCTGATACCAATAGGACTCCAAATAGCCAAATGAGGTCACCCTGCATTACTGACTTCAACTATCCTCAGAGTCCTGCACCTAAGCAGCTGAACAAATCACATAAAGCATATGGCTTTCTCCTTAAGTCTTGGTTTTGACATTTCTACTTAGAGGCATTAATCTAGGTATCTTAGTACATTGGAGGGAACCTAGGGTACATTCTCTCATCCATAATAGTCCTAGTCAGTGGAGTCATTAATCATTACAGTTGATATCAGGGATAATTTTCATGTTATCTTTTGCAATTAGCTAATTTTCATCAAAGGAACAACTGCCTGAGGGCATATAGAAATGATTAAGCAGTTATCACTGGAGAAGCTTCCCCCAGGTAAAGCAGGGTGACCTCATTTTGGAGAGATGTCCAGGTATCTGATATCAAAATGATCTTCTGGTGGGATTTCTTGAGGCCCACTTAGGACACCCTCTCTAGATGAATGTCACTCTATTTTGGAGAAGGACATAAGTAAAGCGTAGCTTCAATATAAGGATATAGTCTAAGGGTTACAGAGTCCCTGTGGAAAGAATATGTTATTGACAATTGGCGCATCGCCCAGTGGCCCCTACACCAATTGGGAGCAGAGTTTTATAGTAATCAAATATGAAATATGGCTTCTCACTGACCAGTAGTTGTTAGGATCCCTACCTCTGTAGGAAGTAGTTCCCAGGCAGTCCCTCCCCCCTGTCACATTTACCTGGAACACCAGCTAAATGACACTCCTCTGCCCCATAGGATGGCTGATAACTATAAGAAGGGGAAGAGCAAGGTACCCCAAATTTGACATTTTGTGTGAAACACAGAAGAACCGTCTTCTGCTCTGTCTACAAGATTTATTAGTAAGAATACAAATAAAAGCAATCAAATTGTAGTCAGTCCTTCTAGCAGACCGTGGCAGAACTAGCAGGTGGTTATACTTAAGGTACCAGCCATACCAGGGCACTTTCCTTCATGAAGACAGCTATAGGATGATTTAAAAATACAGACATTATTAATTTTCTCTTTCCCCTATACCTTCTGGTATCTGAAATATTTCTTTCCCAGAGGGTAGGGATGTTGTCTTTCTCCCATCACCACAAAATCAGTGCCTCACTAAAACTTTACCTTTTCTTTTTTTAGTTCTCCCCATGCATATTCAAGAGTTTTCATACAAAAAATTACAAATAAAAGAGGAACACAGACTTTTTAAAATAAGTTCTTTGTAATTATATATATAACAGTAAAATTCATTTTGATACAATTATGTAAGCATGGAATATATCTTATCTAATTAGGATACCATTCTTGTGGATGTTCATGATGGTGGGATTCACTACGGTGAGTTCAAATATGTACATAGGAAAATTATTTCAGATTCATTCCACTGTCTTTCTTTTTCCCAACTCTCCTCCATTCCCTTCATTACTCTTTGTCTACTACCGAATACTGTTTCTCTCTCTCCCCCTTTTGTGGGTTAGCTTCCACATATTCCTTGGTTTTGGGGAACTGGCTTATTTCACTAAGCATGAGAGTCTCCATATCCATCCATTTACTGGCAAATGTCATAAATTCATTCTTCTTTATGACTAAGTAATACTCTATTGTGTGTGTATGTATATATATATATAAAATCACATTTTCTTTATCCATTAATCTGCTGATGGGGACCTAAGTTGGTTCCATAATTTATCTATTGTGAATTGAGCTGCTATAAACACTGATGTGGACTGTTTCACTGAAGTATGCTTATAAATCCTTTGGATATATACCAAAGGAGTAGATTAGCTGGGTCAACTGGTGATTCCATTCCTAGTTTTTTGAGACATCTCCATATTGCTTTCCAGAGTGGTTACACCAATTTGTAGTCCCACCAGCAATAAAAGAATGTACATTTTCCCCCATATCCTTACCAACATTTATTGTTATTTGATAATGGTCATTCAGAATGCAGAGAGATGAAATCTCAGTGTAGTTTTTTTTTTTTTTTTTTTTGTACCAGGGATTGAACTCAGAGGCACTCAACCATTGAGCCACATTCCCAACCCAATTTTGTATTTTATTTAGAGCCTGGGTTTCACTGAGGTTGTCAGTACCTGGCCATTGTTGAAACTGGCTTTGAACTCATGATCCTCTTGCCTCAGTCTCCTGAGTTGCTGGGATACAGGCTGAACCACTGCACCCAGCTTCAGTGTAGTTTTAATTTGCATTTCTCTAATTACTAGAGATGTTGAACATTTTTTCATATATTTATTGACCATTTATATTTCTTTTTCTGTGAAGTGTCTGATCTGTTTCTTTGACCATTTATTAATTGGGTGGGTTTTTTGGTGTTAAGTTTTGTGAGTTTTTATATATCTTGGAAATTAATGTCCTATCTGATGTGTAGGAAAGATTTTCTCACATTCTGTAGACTGTCTCTTCATATTCTTGATTGTTTCCTTTTCTGTGAAGAACTTTTTTAGTTTGATATTATCCGTTTATTGATTCTTGATTTTACTTCTTGTGCTTTATGAATTTTATTAAGAAAGCCAGTTCCTGAGCTGATATGTTAGAGTGTTTGGCCTACATTTTCTTCTAGTATGTTCAGGGTTTCTGGTCTAATTCACAGGTCTTTGATCCACTTTCAGTTGAGTTTTTTGCAAGGTTAGATATAGGGGTTCAATTTCATTCTACTATATACAGATTTCCAGTTTTCCCAGCACCATTTGTTGAAGAGGCTATCTTTTCACTAATCTATGTTTTTGGTGCCTTTTGTCTAGTATGAAGTAACTGTATTTTTGTGGGTTTGTTCTATTCTGTTTCATTGGTTTTCTTGCCTGTTTTGGTGCCAATACCATGCTAGGAGCACAGATTTAAAAAAACAAAAAAACTTGACAAAACCATTATGTTTCCTATTTTGATTCGTATTGGCCACCATATGCAAATTATCCAAGCAGAGCATTCAACCAAGTGGTCATTATCCTTATGTTCTTGGGCCATGTCAATCTAACAAGTTAAACCAAGTGGCTAATCAGAAGTAAGTTTGAATTCTTTTTTATTAGGCTACCACAATGAAGGTACTATTAGCATCAAGCATTCCTAGGGTTGCTTTTAGGGGAAAAATATTCAACCATTCCAGGAGTGGTTTGACAGGATTCCAAATTTCCAAAATGGATCAAGATAACCTGATTGCTCTCCTTTTGTCCTGATGGTTATTTGGGAAAGGGCCAAGGGAAGATGGTCCATTTCTATAAAAGCCATATTCAGTAACCCAGTTGTTTTATTAAAGTGTTTGCACAAAAAGGAAGTAAGGCAAGTAGAGTTAGAAAACTTTTGAAATCCATGTTTTATGGGACTATTTCAATAGTCACCAATACTAGATGACTGTGAATAGTAACGTACATGGAAGATCATCAAAAACTTTGATGATTAACTCCTTATTCAATGACTGATGTAAGAATAGGTATATAATAGAAACCTGAAACATACAGAGTTGACAACTTGAACTGAAATACCCATAACTGGAAAAAGGCTCAATGGTGGGGAGGTACCAATATAACCCTGGGGGGAGGGTCAAAGGTCAGATGTAGCCAAAATGGTAGAAAGGAATAGAGATGCTTCCTATGTGATAGAACCTCTTTCCTTCCAGCAAAACAAATGCGTGCCCTTGTGTAACAGTCATAAGTCAGCCTCAGTGTCAACCTCTACAGCAGAAACAGACTCATTTACTTTGTGCTCAACATATGATGGTGACTGTACTGTTCTTTTTGGTTCCATAATGAATCCAGGCAGGAAAGAGCTGCTTTGGGAAAGAGTTAGCAACAAACTGGGTACCATTCATGCATCTGTCTGTTATTCTATATCCTCATCCTTGACATACAACAACCTCCCCAATGCTTCCTCATTAAGAGGTAATTCAATGGAAGACCATTTGCTTCCAATTAGCTCTACAATTTCGCTGATAAGATTCCTACTGATTGCTAGGGACTTCCCTCAAATGATGTTAATTGCCCCATGAGGCTTAATCTTTCCTCTTCTGGAAATTTTGTCTTTGCCAGTAACCCATGTTCAACACCCAATTTTAATAAACTCTGAAATGCCTTAGATTATACTGTACTTGGGGGCTAACAAGTTAGCCTGACATAGATTTTTGGATGATTGCAGTAGATATGAGACTTCTTTGTCAGAAACAAAGGACTTCATTTCTCATGGCATGAGAATCAGCGTATGTTGTTCTGGGTGTCTGAGCCCTAATTTTCACAGGGAAAAACAAACAGCCTCACATGTCTCACATACTGTGGGTTTTGCTCCAGGGAATGAAGCCTGGGGGTGGGAACCCATTTTTTTTTTTTTTTTATTATCCGCAGTAAGAATGTCTGCTTATGCCTTAGAGGGAGGCATTATCCTTCTTTTACCAGATAGTAAGCAAATCTGCCCCTTCCTCTGTAGGGAGATGACTTCTCTGTCTTCCAAGGCTGTTTGCCATAAAAACATCCTTAGAAAGATAATCTGGAGCAGAAAACTTTGTACACAAGACATTCAGGAATGTGAAGACCATGGAGGTTTTCTCGTCTCACTTTCCTCTCCATGTATTCCACCACAACTCAGGACCCAGGTGTTTGATCCAGTGATTTAGGATGTTTATGTCTATTTCATCACACCATGGTTAACGTAGTGCTTCAATCATTTCCTTTCAAAATTCCTGTTATATCGGGAAACATGCCAGCTCAAAAACCCAGGCATTTAAAGTAAATAATTTGTATAACTAGAAGTCTTTCTGCCTTCCCTAGGTTTCCTACTTTCTGTTTTTACTCCTTCTCATCCTTTCATGAAAAACATTACTTACTTAATAGATTATATTCCCTAAATTTGAAGTGCTGCATTAATAAATGAAATAGGCTTTGATTTATTTTATTAAGTAATCTACTTGGTATATTTAGAATTCGACTGGAGAAAATTTTCATTTTATCTGAACAGCAATTTAAAAACCTAGAAAAATGTGGTCTATAGTCAAATAAAGATGGAAACAATGTTGTTAAGATTATGAGCAAATGAAGATTTACACTCTGTACAGGATTTAGTATTTGCCATTTGCCTCTAATCTGACAATTGCATTATAGAACAATATTGAAGAGTGAGCAATCTGCCTCATATTCTGTTTAGTTAATTAAGTTTTTACAGAGGAGATAGGATTTCAATCCAGTACCTCTGTGATGTGTGTTTCAGCTCCTTGCCTTAATAGCTTCATTCAAGTTCTACATAAGATATTTACACAAAAGAAAAATGGAAAACCAGTGTCCTGGTGGAAAATATCAAGTAAATGTGAGGCTATCCCTATCTTCTTGATTCTAATGGTTCAGACAGATTCATTCCACTGGGGTGCTTTAAACTGGGTCTAGCTCAGAACATAAAACACGGGAAGCCTGGAATATATACACATCTATCAATACTTGGTCAAAAATATTCTTCATAAAATATAGAACTGAGAGAAAGTTTCCTCTCATTGTCCTGAAAGTATATGGTTATTATAATTTAGAGAATATAAAAAATCTTAACAAGATAATATCAATCAATTGCCTTTTGTTAAACTATCCACAAACAGGTTGCCCATTACAGAGTACAAAGGTTCTAGAACAATTGTTTCAGATTTTTTTTTAACACAGTGTTAACATTTCTGTCATAAACATATAAGTAGAATCACTTAAAGAATATTTTAATGGAGATAAATTTTAGCATTTATTGATCGTGAGATGGAATAAACTATATTTTCATACCATAAAATTTGCTTCATTTTCCTGAACAAAGGGCTATGAAAGTTGAGGCCTATGACATGTCCTTTAAGGGTACACTGACAGAAAGTCTTGCCTTTTATGTGAATTTTAATTGATCCTGTGAGCAGTAATTTTCCAGCTCACTATCAAGGAAGAACAAAACTGTAAATTGAGCTCTTATGTATAAATCCATCCTAAGACCAGTGGTCTCCTTCCTCTCAGTCTTCAGAGTTTACCTGAGTCCCATGGAGAAAACTATTTGAATTCATGAATGGATTGTAAAGTAATCTTGTCTGTCACCCTTTTGAGGTTCTTTTTGCTGGCTTTGGCTTTAAGTGTTCTCTTTTTTCAAGGAATCTGGCAGGAGAGCAGTAGTCAAAACAAGCTGAGAAATAGAGTATTATCGACTTGTTTGTGTATGCTTTCTCACCTGACTTTCTGAAAAGCTAATAACAAAAAAAGGTGGTGTTGGCTTGTTAATAATTAATAGCACCCAGTGCAAATGAAGCACTTCTGTCATAGGGCTTCATCAGTAAGGTCATGGTACAATAGGGGTTGCAGGTTCTATAAGCATGAGTGGTATTTGCATATGTCATAACAGCCCATGCATGCTAACAGCACAAACACTTCACATCTGCTTCTGTTTACTCCCATGCTAACACCCCAAAGTACAGGAGTCCTGTGTTAATTGCTCAGTTATATACTGACTGTTGATGTGTTCTCCATAGAGCTTTTCATAAGTGCACTGTTGCAAATAAACTGCTAATGACTTTGCTTATTCGGCCACCCTTTTAAGAAAATCTACAACATGCACACAGATTAATGATTCCTCTATTTAGCAGTGTGTGTTGTGACTAGGTTTGCATAGAAGCAGTATCAATTAAGTAGCAATTATCCACAAAGTGGAAAAAAAGAGGGAAATATAAATAAGTAATGAGCATGATGCTAAAATCTTTGAGAACAACTGGAATTGAACTCTGAGGCAAGGGCACCGACTAGTGAACATTTTCCCCTTGTTTTCTTATACTGAAACCTATAAAGCTCCCAGAAAAATTTGAACACGATGAAATGTTAAATTTCATAAGTGAGTTTTTAAAATTTGATTTTCAAGATGACTACTATTTTGAAAAAGCAAAGAAACAAAAAAAAAAGTGCTATATCTAAACACACTTAACAAGTGGTTTACAAAAACAAAACAAAGGAAAAGTGGCCCCGTAAATGTTTCTGAAAGCTTGATAAAAACATCAGAAGTATCACAGAGTCCCAAATTATCTCTCTTTTCATATTGTCAAGCTATGACCTTTATTAGTACCTCATAAAAGTTTTCCATAACACTCTGCATTTTCTGAAGATAAAAAAAAAAAAGTGCCTAATGGGTTTAGGGATATTAAGGTGTCCAAATTGGCAAAATTCACAAGAAAATTCATAAGCTCTATTTTTGTTTTTTAATCTTGGCTTGTAACAGCCAAATGGATTCTTTAATATTCAGAGACAGAAACCACAACATTCAGGCAGGATGAATGAGAAGCAAAAGACTAGGGTCGCTTGTCTTTGGTTCTTGTCAATCAAGAAAATTTTGATCCTAGTATCTTCCATCAACAGCAATAAGCTGGGTAAAATGTGCATTACAGCAGAGTGCCAAATGTTTCAAGGTTTCTCTGAACTAGATACCAATAATTCCTTTGATGGCTTTTCTCTCAGGGCTCAATGACCACAGTCAGCAAAACTTTTCCTTATTTTATTCAATAGTAATCATATTTTCCAAATTCTAAATCAAGATTATGGTTACACACACACACACACACACACACACACACACACAGAGAGAGAGAGAGAGAAAGAGAGAGAATTAGAAATGAGAACTGTATCAGCTAGAATGAGATTAGGCTGCTATAACAAAGAAATCCAACAAAACAGAAGTTATCAGTATAAAGCAATACATTTTCCTGTAATATTACACTCAAAAGTGAAGGTTCTGGTTGCTGGCTGCTTTGCTTTCTGCGGCCAGTCAGAGGTACACCATTCAGGTCTTCTTAAAGAAAACCTACTAGAAACCAGCTTCTGCATCTTTGGATCTGTCAAGATGTTGTTGTTAGGACCATGCTACCTACAGGCTGCTCCAGCCAAAGAATAAACAGAGGAGCCAGAGCCAGGCCATTTCTGCCTGATGCAGGACTCTTTGTTCAGGGATTCCACACTGGCTTGTCTGAGACCTCTCAGATATGCTCTGCAGACTGGAGCTCCAGCCTGCCCAATCCTGCTTCCCTCCTGCTCTCCTTTGGCAAGTGTTTTATCTGTGTTGCAGCCCAAATGCTCCCCTACCTCTTTCCTTTCTTTGTCTCCTTTACCTTTAACAGAGGTTCCCCCAGTATTTGCTGTAGGTTCAGACTCATTTAGGTGCATTTTTTTTTCTTGTAAAGGAAAAATCTTAAAACAATTGCAGTTACCCATGCCCTAATCTGAAATCCTTTGGGCCAAATGTACTTTCAAATTCAAAATACGGTGCCTCTATTGTATATCATACATGAACCCCATTTGAGCTATCACACAGAGGCTATTCTGTGAAACACAGAAGTGAACATAAATAAAGGATTATTCTAGTCAGCTTTTTCTCTGCTGCAACTGAAAGACCCAACCAGAACAATTGTAGGGGAGAAAAGGTTTATTTAGGAGCTCACAGTTGCAGAGGTCTCAGCCCATAAGTGGCTGGCTCAAGGTGAGGCAGGATATCATGGAGAAACAGTGTGGCAAAGGGAAGTTAGCCCACATGATGAACAGAAAGCAGAGAGAAAGACTCTACTCACCAGATACCAAATATATACCCCATAGCCATACCCTCAGTGTCCTACTTCCTCCAGCCACACCCTACCAGCCTTCAGTTACCCCTCAGTTAATCCTTAACAGGGGATTGGTTCACTGATTGGGTTAAGGATCTCACAACCCAATCATTTCTTCTCTGAACCTTCTTGCATTGTCTCACACATGAACTTTTGGGGGACACCTCACATCCAAACCATAATAAGGATAAAAGTTAAAATATTAACCTTTATTATTAATATTAAATATTAAAAGTTTAAAATATTATCCCACATAATAAGGGTTACTTTTTTCCAAGAAAGAAGTAGACTAGACTGGGAATTTCCTCTAAATAAATTATAAAAAGTGAATTTTTGTTTTGTTTTGTTTTCAAAACTTTATGGATTTCACAGTTGTGAATCTGGGCTAGAAAACCCATTCATCGTTTGCCCTATTGTTAATAGATTATTTTACTCTGACACTTATGATTATCCCCTTCTTATATTATTAGCCAATAGACCTAGTGGTTCTCACACTTTGATATCAATAAATATTTCCTGGGTGGCAGTTTTTCACTCCTAAATATTTATTCAGTAAGGTCAGTGTTAGGTCTGACTCCTCATTTTCAATAAGTTTGGCAAGCCACACTCTCTCCTATGAAGTTTTAGGATCTGAACTCTGAAACTATCATCAAACTTTGAGTTCACATTTCCCTTTTCTAAATCACTGATTATTCTTAGTTCCAGACTTTAAAGAATTTTGGCTGTTAAAATTAGAACAAGCTAACTAGCTTATTTCTGATTCTTCCTTGACTCTGCCTACTTTTGTTGTTGGCTCACACAGCCATTCACCTCTCAGTATGAAATTAACTTTACCAATAACTCTTCAGAGGTGTTTATCTTGGAATGGCCAAAGTTAGCTTTTTGAACTGAAATAGAGCTGAATAAGTTTCCTCTTAACTTTGAGTACCTGTCTCAACAGAGTGTGAGATCTGAGCTTATAGTGTTGTGCAAGAAGTCCTCCTATTCCCATTATAGATGGAGCTAGAGGTAGAAGAATTATAGATAAACACTAATGGGTAAATGGATCCACAACTGATATAGCACAGCAGCTAGCGTGAAATGAATTTAAGTGTCCTTTCAACTCTGCTACTTTTTAGCTTGGTACTCTTATAGAACCAATTCCCTTTAGAATAAGTACAAAAGTTGTATTTCTAAAGTTTTCTTTCCCTTTGCAATGGTATTACTGATTTCCACTTGAAGCTGTGTGTTTCCTGAAACTGGACATCAATCAAGACTCTAAAAGGGCTGGGGATGTGGCTCAAGTGGTAGTGCGCTTGCCTGGCATGCGTGCGGCCCGGGTTCGATCCTCAGCACCACATACAAACAAAGATCTTGTGTCCGCCAAAAACTAAAAAAATAAATATTAAAAATTCTCTCTCTCTCTCTCTCTCTCTCTCACCTCTCTCTTAAAAAAATTTTTTTTAAAAAAAGACTCTAAAAGGTATGGTAAGATAAAAGGACCTACCAATTCCATGTTCTGACAAAAGGCTCCAGATCCCTGGTTAATATATTTTCTGAAAACAAATTTTTGCTACACTCTGAGTAGGAATTTAAACTCCTCTGGTAAAAACAGCTTAAATGGTTATGTACTAAAAAGGAAAACTTAAGAAAAGCCAAGTCCAAAAGCATCCTTAGAATTACACCAAGACTATGGTTTCTATAGGTTTATAATGATCAAACAGGGGCATTTTATGCTGCCATTTAACTGGAGTTAAATGTGGCACATATCCCCTAGGAAACAATTTTAAGAAAAATGTTAGGGAAAACTCATATTTTTATGCTAATATAAACAGAGGCATTATGGTTTAGAATACAAACTTTGTGTGTTTTAATTAGGAAAACACAAGCCTGTTAAGAAACATCATAAATAAAAATGCCTCTTTGGACTAAGACCTCATATCCTACAGGGGTCTGTCTTCTTTCTCAGTGATTCAGAGAAAGCTGGTGGGAAAGTTTAGGAAACACTGAAGTTGATTGTGACATGTGTGGTTAGGTATTTCCTGTAAAGAGCCTAAACGTGCCCACTTTGTTATTCTAGTGCCTGCCCTTGAATTCTCCATCTCAACTTGCAACATCTGGAGTTGAAAGCTATATGAAAATTGTGCGTTTTAGTTTTGCTACCAAGGATATGCAACAGGATGTTAAAACTGAACTATTTCTGACTCTGTTTTGGCTAAAGCCCCAAGACAATATTTGCCAACTATTCCACTTTCTAAAGTTAGACCACCTATGTAGGACTTGCAGAGTAAGAGAGGAAATAGAGAAGGAACCCACAATGCTCCGTTCTCCCTGCAGGTTACAACCTACAGCAGCCCAATTGGGGCCAACGGGCTCTAAGTGTAGATGAAGTTTGATGTTACACAGACAGGACATTTTAATTACTGAAGTGAGACTTTCTCTTTGTAACTTGGTGTAAATAGAGGATTTAAAAAAAAATTACCTGACTTTCCTTTCCATTTTATCTGGTAATAGAGAAATAACCTCACAAAGTAGGTTTGAATGGGCAGGTGTGGAACTTTTGTTTTAAACTTTTCACCATTTACCCGTGACTAGGACATGAATCAGGAAGAAAGAAGATACCTAAAAAAAACATTTGGAGAGTCCTACCAATTCTTTTCCTTTTTCCTTGTTTGTTTGAAGAGACTAGGATGCTTACATTGATGGATCCTAAACTTCCATAAAACAGGACTTTTCTTTCCCAGTGTATTACACAGTCTCTACTTATCTTTGTATGTGACTTGAAATCTTGCTCATTGCTCAATGCTGTTCTTGGTATTTATTTTGGCTCTATTTTACATGCTTTAAAATATTGGGAGGATACTGTGTATCACCTTTTTTACAGGGTTTGTATTCTCCCATTAAATGAGACTGCAAGACTTTATAGGAAGCATCTGGCATTTCCAGAAACACCTAAGGATAAACACAGAAGAAAACTAATATTGTAACATCAACAACAACAACAACAAAATCATAAATAAGTAAACTACAGTAATACCTTCAAAAATCAAAGTGTTCCTGAGCTGCTTATAAATTTATCTAACTCCTTTGTGTCTTTATATTTAAATGAGTTTCTTGTTAATAGCATAGAGTAAGATCTTCCTTTTAAAATCCAAACTGATAAGCTCTTTTAGTCAGTGTTTAAATGATTTATATTTAATGTTATAATTTATATGTTTGCAGTTAATATTATCACAGTTTTCTTTGCTTTTTTTTGGTCTCAACTTGTTCTTTGTTTTTTCCCCCCTTTCTTTCTATCCTGTCTTCTTTGATGTGGGTTCATATTAATTACACAGAAATAGTGAGTTTCATCATAGCATATTCTTTTGGATGGATTATTTTGTGTTTCCATTTCATCTCCACTATTAGCTTATTAGAGCTCAGAATTCTCTTCCTTTCTCATTCTCTCCCATCCCAGTTCCTTCTATGGTTTGCAAAATGCAGCTTTCCACATTGCATGATATGTGGGAAAATTTACAAGCTCATACTTTCACTTCTTTTTAACCTCCCATTTATCACTGCTGCCATGCATTTGACTTTTCTGTATTTTATAAACTTCAAAGAACAATTTCACTGGTTTTATTTAGACAATCGTGAACAAAATAAAATCTCTCTAATGTTTACCTATTATACTTAGCATCTCCATTAGTTTTTATTCATTTGTTCATATTTAAATTTCTACCCAGCAGCATATTCCTTTGGCTGAAAAACTTGTAGCCTTCTGTGTAGTACATTTTATCTTTCATGTATTTTGAAAAAAATTGATTTCATCTTCTTTTTTGAAGGATGTATTCAGTGTATTGAATTCTACATTTCGAATATTTTTGTTTCTGGTTTCTTTGCTTGAAGACATCTGTCCATTTTCTTCCAACTTTTCTTGTTTTAAAGAGGAATCTGGTGGTTCTTATCTTCCTTCTTCTCTATGTACCTCTGTCTTTGTTCTCTGGCAGTCTTTTAGCTTTTCTAACTGTCATTTTCAGCAGTTTGATTATGATGCACTAGTTGTGTTTTTCTTTATATTTATCCAGCTGGAGTGCTTAGAATTTCTGGGATCCATGGCTGGTTGTCTTTCATTAATTTTGAGAAGGCTTTACCATTATCTATCCATATATTTTTTCTTCCTCATCTGTTTTCCTTCTGCATCTCCAATTCCATACACTATTATTTGATGTTCTCCCACAGTTCTTGGGTGCTCGGGTTCAGGTGTTCTCTCTCTTCCTTCTTCTCTTTTTGTGTTTTAGTCTAAATAATGTATCGTTCTATATTTTGAAATTCACTGAGTATTTCTTCTCCTGTGTTTAATCTGATAAAAAGCCTAGAGAAATTATGTTCTTTCTCTCTCTCACTCTCTCTCTTTCTACACACACACACACACACACACACACACACACACACTTATAGTATTTCCACTTAACACACACTTATAGTATTTCCATTTAACTTTTATGCTGTTTCTTCTAAAATCTCTCTGTTCATGCTTGTTATTTATCCTTCACACTACGTTTTTTAGATATATTATTGTATGTATTTCTGTGATATTTCCAACACCTAATTCTGGTTCTGTTGACTTACGTTTTTGGAACTGTTTTATGCTTTTTTTTTGCTCTTTACCATATTTTTGTTATTGGACAATATGTATAAAAGAACAGTAGAGATCAAGGTAAGTTATATTTATGTTTGGAAATAGAATCATATCTCCTATCAAGTTATTAACATGGCCTGATTTATTACAGTTGGTGGTTTACCTAGATTCTGTTACTCTAGCTACCTTTCCATGGGCTTCCATTTACCATCATAGTAGATTTCTACTCCCTTGAGATTAGTGAGGGGCTGAGATGCCAGCTTTTCCCAGTGTTCCTGCTCTACCTTCAGCTTTTCAATAGAGCTGCACACCATGCCTTCTGCGTACTTCCTTGCTTTTGACACTCCCCAAGATATAGATTGTTACTCAAGCAATAAACATATAGCTCATAGGGGAAGAGAAGAGTCTTACGTGGCCTCCATCCTCAGTATTATGAAAAGCCTGAACACTGGAGCCTGAGGATAAGATCTTTCAGTGTTCCAGCTCCTCTTCCAATGGCAGGCAGCTTCTCCCTCCAACACAGCATAGGCTCTTGAGGATGAGCAACTTTACTTTCTTCATATGTACCTCATCCTATCTCTTCCTACTATCAGGAAGAGAGTTAGCTTATGTGTTTCCCATTTTCCCCAGTAGCCTCAGACATCTCTTTTCTACCAGCATAGGATCCTTTCTCTATAAGCCATAGATGATTTTTTCCTAGGATGAGTGAAGAATGTAGGTGAGAGTTAGGTTTTCTATCCTCTTCTCCTCAGTGGCGCAGAACAGGCAGCTAAGAGATTTTTGTGCTCTTTTCACCACAGCAAACCACTGGGCCTTTAAATATTGTATACTATTTCCACTTACATTCTTTTGGCCTGAACCCCATCAATTGGTCACATAAAACTTTGAAGGACAGACCTAGGAAGCATATTTTTCCTGTGTACATAGAAGGAAAATTGTGTGGTGTGTAAATATGGAACGCTTCCCTGCATTACCATGACCATTGGAAAGAGACTAATTAAGGACTCTTAGTTCTTTTCTAAAAAATGTAATTATTAATTCTAATTTGTTATACATGACAGCAGAGTGCATTTCAATTCATAGTACACATATAGAGCACAATTTTTCATGTCTCTGATAATTCACAAATTCGTATCTTCATACATGTATATAGGTAATGATGTCCATCTCATTCTATCATCTTTCCTACCCCCATGCCCCCTCCCTTCTTCTCCCTCCCCTTTGACCTATCTAGAGTTCCTCAGTTTCTCCCATGCTCTACCCACCCCATCCCCATTATGGATCAGCATCCACATATCAGAGAAAACATTCAGCATTTGTTTTTTTGAGATTGGTTTATTTCATTTAGCATAATATTCTCCAGTTCCATCAATTTAAATGAAAATGCCATGATTTTATTCTCTTTTAATGCTGAGAAATATTGTACTGTGTATGTATACCACATTTTATTTATCCATTCATCTACTGAAGGGCATCTAGTTTGGTTCCACAGTTTAGCTATTGTGAATTGTGCTGCTATAAACGTGGATGTAGCTGCATCACTGTAGTATGCTGTTTTTAAGTTCTTTGGGTGTAAACTTAGGAGTGGGATAGCTGTGTCAAATGGTGGTTCCATTCCAAGTTTTTCAAGTTTTTTAAGGAATCTCTATATTGCTTTACAGATTGGTTGCAGCAATTTGCAGTCCCACCAGCAATACATGAGTGTACCTTTTCCTCCACATCCTTATTGTTGTTTGTATTCTTTTTCTTTTTTCTTTTTATTTATATAAGACAGTGTAATGTACTATAATTCTTATTAAACATATAGAGCACAATTTTTATATCTCTGGTTGTATACAAAGTATATTCACCCCAATTCGTGTTTTCATACATGAACTCTGCATAGTAATGGTCATCACATTCCACTATCATATATAACCCCATGCCCCTCTCTTCCTCTCCCACCCCTCTGCCCTATCCAAAGTTCGACTATTCCTCCCATGCTCCCTCTCCCTTTCCCACTATGAATCAGCCTCCTTATATCAAAGAAAACATTCGGCATTTGTTGTTTTGGGATTGGCTAACTTCACTTAGCATTATCTTCTCTAACTCCATCCATTTACCTGAAAATGCCATAATTTTATTCTCTTTTATTGCTGAGTAATGTTCCATTGTGTATATATGCCATATTTTTAACCAGTCATCTATTGAAGGGCATCTAGGTTGGTTCCACAGTTTAACTATTATAAATTGTGCTGCTATAAACATTGCAATGTTGGTTCAACG
The DNA here is from genome assembly GCF_048772815.1 of Callospermophilus lateralis. Lineage (NCBI taxonomy): Eukaryota > Metazoa > Chordata > Mammalia > Rodentia > Sciuridae > Callospermophilus > Callospermophilus lateralis. Next base: position 40,248,935 of record NC_135305.1, on the reverse strand, counting down.
TACGGAAATCAATAAATGTAATTCATTACATCAGTAGATTTAAAATAAGAATCATATGATCATCTCAATAGTTATGTTCAAAACACTAGAAAAATTAGGGATAACAGGAACATATCTCAATATCATTGTTGTTTGTATTCTTCATAGCTGCCATTGTGACTGGAGTGAGATGAAATCTTAGAGTAGTTTTGATTTGCATTTCTCTGATTATTAGAGATATAGAACTTTTTTTATATATTTGTTGATTGAATGTATGTCATCTTCTGAGAAATGTCTCTTCATTTCCTTGACCCATTTATTGATTGGGTTATTAATTTTGGTGTTAATATTTTTGAGTTCTTTACATATCCTAGAGATTAGTGCTCTATGTGTGATAAAAATTTTCTCCCATTTTGTAGGCTCTCTATTCACCTCACTATTTATTTTTCTTAGAAGAAGCTTTTTAGTTTGAATCCATTCCATTTACTGATTCTTGATTTTACATCTTGTGCTAGAGGGGTCTTATTAAGAAAGTCAGGGCCTAAATCAATATGATAAAGATTTGGGCTTATTTTTTATTCTATTTTAGGTGCAGGGTCTCTGGTTTAATTCCTAGGTCCTTGATCTACTTTGAGTTGAGTTTGTGCATGGTGAGAGACAGGGGTTTACTTTCATTTTGCTGTATTTGGACTTCCAGTTTTTCCAGCACCATTTGTTGAAGAGGCTGTCTTTTCTCCAATGTGTTTTTGGTGCCTTTGTCTAGTATGAGATAATTGTATTTACATGGGTTTATCTCTGTATTCCGTATTCTGTACCATGGGTCTTCCAGTCTATTTTGGTGCCAATACCATGTCATTTTTCTTACTGTTGCTCTGTAATTCTTCTTGCTAAGGATTGCTTTGGCTATTCTGGGTCTCTTATTTTTCCAGATGATTTTCATGACTATCTTTTCTATTTCTATAAGGAATGTCATTGGGATTTTTATTGGAATTGCATTAAACCTGTAGAGTGTTTTTGGTAGTATGATCATTTTGACAATATTAATTCTGCCTATCCAAGAACAAGGTAGATCTTTCCATCTTCTAATGTCTTCTTTGATTTCTTTCTTTAGTGTTCTGTAGTTTTCATTTTAGAGCACTTTCATCTCTTTCTTTGAGTTGAAGATGACTCCTAGTTTCTTGTCTCCTCAGCTCTATAATCAAGACTCTGTCTTCATTTTCTCCTATATCCCAGATGCATCTTATGGGGCAGCATAATTATTTATGTGTATTTGAAATCCTGTGTTTTCTCTTGAAGGGTCTTTTTGTATATGCTTTCTTCTTTCTTCACTTTGATTCTCTTTTTACATCATAAATCCAGGGAATCTTCTCCAACCTTGCTCTGTGACCCTATAGAACTCTACATTTTCCCATTCTAGCATTTATCAAGATATAACATAATGAACAGAGTAAGTTTGTTGTTGTTGTTTTGTTTGTTTTGTATGTTTGTTTGTTTTTGGTTTCGCTAAGTTTCTTAGGGCCCAGGCTGGCTGGCTTCGAACCTGTGATTGTCATGCCTCAGTCTGCCCAGCCTCAGCCTCCCAATGCTCTGGGATTGTAGAAGAGAGCCACAGAACCCACTGAGCTGTTAGTTCTTTGAAGATAGGACAGAAAATTGGAGATATGTATGGGTGTAAGCAATTATTATTTTCATTCAGGATGAATTCAAGATAGTTGTTCCAGTGGTCAGAGAAATCTGGTTACCCAACACTAACCATGACTTACTCAACTTCTCTATTTCTGAAATTCTCTCATTCTCTTTCTTTCATAATCTGCTACTTTATCAAGTGATTTTTTTAAAAAATATTTCATATTCTTCAAAGAAGTCTTTTAATAAATGTCATAGAATAACACTGATGATTATTCTAAGTATTTCATCTGTTTCAATTCATTTAGTCCTCAAAACAACCTTATGGAATAATACTATTATCCTTTTTTAATAAATGAAGGAAAGAAGCACAGAGAGGTTATGTAACAATTTTACACAGTCAAGGAGAGTTAGACTTGGGATATGGAATCAGGAACCCTGGCTTTATAGCCTGAATTCCTTGGGATAGATGTCTATTCTTTGTTCAGTGAACTATGGAGATCATGGTGGCATTATTTTTTTACCAAAAATGTGATTGTATAAGGCAGGATCCAAATAGGAAAACAGAAATCATTTAATACAGTTCACTTAGAGCAATTCTAGTACAGGGTATTAGTTAAACAGTACTGAAAGACTGGAGAGGCAAAAGGAAATCACCTAGTTTGCACAAGCTAGGCCCTCTGTCACCTGACCCCTACCTCACACACATCCAGCTCTACATTCTGATGGAGAAGTTAGTAGAAGACAAAAAGGATGGCCAGAACCATATCCTAATAATGGTGGATCAGTCAGAGTCCAGTCAAGCAATAAAACCACACTAGCTATTTGAACAGAGGAATTTAATGTAAACAGTTATTAGCTTGGTATACACTATGGGGTAAAAAAGAACTTTAGGGTGAAATTGGGCTAGCAACTGTAATATGAATTTCTAAAGGGGAAATGGGAAATGGTAGAAATCACTATGACTTAGCAGAGGGGTTCCACAAAGTGTAAACTTGGACTGCAAAGGAGGTTCTCCAGAAACCTGGGATCAAAACTTCTGAGAAGTGGTGCCAGACTGCTGGTGTGTTCCTCTCATGATGGTAGTGAGGTGGGGTTGGGGGAATGTGTCATGATGAAGCTGATTTTGAAGTGTTTGAAAATCTGCAAACTAGAATCTTCTGCTTTTACAAGAAGGAATCACTTCTTCTTAAATAGCCAGTGCTCTGGCATTGCTCAGGGGAGTAGAAAAGGAGACAGGAAGCACAAGGGAGTGCCAGTCTGTAGAATTCCTCCAGTTTTCTTATTGGACAGAACTTAACAGAAATATTACCATGGTGTGAAATGCAAGAATGAGCTTTGCAGAATTTCAGCACTATCACCACAAAGCTAAGTATGGAAGAGTGGGTTTGGGGCAAAACAATAGCTTAAGAAGCAGAAAAAATGTACATGGGAAGTTCTTGGTTTCTATTTTTGGAGAAATGTACTGCTAAGATAGTACTTCTGATTTCAGTAGTAAATAAGTGACCTGAGGTGTTTGTCTCCCAGCTTGAGTTTCAAGCAGACACTGAGCAGTCTTTCTCAGTGAGTCAGCAGGTGTGGCAACTTAGGGAGGCCCTAAGCAACTACCTAGGGAGTCGCTGTCTCAAAGGAGGAGGAAGGGGACAGAGGAGGAGGAAGAAGAGGAGAGGGAGAGAGAGGGAGAGAGAGAGAGAGAGAGAGAGAGAGAGAGAGAGAGAGAGAGAGAAGGAGAAGGTCTGGGGTTGGAATGGGAAAATGTATAGTTTTACAGGGTCACAGAAGAAAGGTTAGTGAAGATTCCCTAAATATATGATATAAAAAGAAAATTCAAATGAAGAAAGAAGGAAGAGTATAAGCATCTTATTAATGCTTCTGTATATTTAAAAAAATAAAGTAAGAAATGCTTTTAAATTTCAAGGGGTGTTTCTAGTAGAGGGGGACCTCATCGTAAGATGCAGAGAATGAGAGAGCTGGGCTACTCTTTGGCACACATTTTGTCTCTGTAGAGATGCTTATGCTCTTGAATCTTCTTTGGGTCCCTGTCTCAAGAGATCTTCTCTCAGATCCTGAAGGAAAGGGGCTTTGGAGGAAAAAGAAGATAGACTCAGATTTTTTTTAAACTAAGTAGCTGATATGATTAAAGCAGTCCATTAGAAAGAGTAATTGCAGTAGTGATGAAATGGATGAGAAAGGGAGAGAATCCAGAGACAGGAGAATCAATTGACATTTAAGCCTATTGTCTGACCTATGGTTGTGACAAAGATATCAGAAAGACAGAAACATAAAACCCTGCAAGAAGGAAAGAGAAGCAGGTTCCAACAAATGAAACCTGCCATCTTATTTTATAGCTTGTTGTTATTATGTCCATCTCCTTTTCAGGATCGTGAGCTATATAGAGAAAGAGATTTTTCTCATGTATCATTGTAAAGGGGTGGTGGTGGGGGAAACATTCTCTCTCTCTCTCAAAAAAAAAAAAAAAGGACTATACCTTCATTAAAAAACCAAGAGAGCAAGACTTCTCTGTGAGCAGATAAGCAAGATAAGTATACTGGTGGAGACTTAGAAGAGGCTTGCCAAAATAAATGTGAGTGGTGTTGGCAGCTGCTGGACAGTAACTTGAGTGACATTAGCTAGCTTCACTTTGGCATTTGGCAGTCACGAGGTACAGTGTCATCAGCAATTGGCCTGCAGTAATAACTGAGTCCTTCATGGTACAGGGTGGAACGGGAGGGACACACATTTCTGTAGAATCCTTGGAATGACTGTGAGAGAGAATGCATCTGCAAATTCCAAGAACCTGTTACTTTTAAGGGACCACCCTGGGGAAGAGGCAATTATAGTCATGGTGGTGCTAGCTCTATAGCTAAACTTTATTAAGCTTCTATGTAACAACTTGCTGGATGCTGCACATACATTATCTAATTTAATTCTACTCTAAAACTACTCTAAAAACTAGTATCATTATGCCCACCTAACAGATTATGGTATTTTGAGTTTAGAAAATTAAAATGAGTTAGTCAAGGGCACACAGATAGAAATGGAAGATCCAGGTTTTCTGTCTCAAAAGCCTGTGAGATGAGCTACCACGTTTTGCATAGACACTCAGGACCAGTAATGACTTTCATTACCACAATTGCTGCTGCCACTGCTCATTGTTTCCTCCCAGATTCATCCAGGCTAGAAATTGAGAATTCCATCTAACAGCTAAAAGAAAGATGGACCGGATTTAATAAAACCCAAATTCCTAGATACATTTGGAACTATTGTGAAAAAGAGCATCATAAATATTTTAGTACCTCCCATATTTTGATACAAAATGAAAACAAGCCTTCATTGTTTAGTTTTACCTACAGTTATGTGTTCTATGCAAGCTATGAAGTGCAAAACACTTGAAAAGAACAGTACTTGTAACTTAAAGAGCAAAACATTTGGACATAAGCTAGGAAATAACTTTAGCCTCTTTCTTTTGACCTCATAATCACTCGTGACCATGCACTGGCTCTATGCCTTCAAGTATAAACTGATTCTCCCTGGTGTGTGATTGCCAGCTGCTGTCCTCCATTATGAATATATCATTTCTTATCATCTGTCAAGGGGAAAAGGCAAAGGAAGGATTAAGGAGGTCACCAATGATACTTCTTTCTGCCTCAGATTTTCTATGTACAGATTATACATTCTGCAAAGGTATTGCCATAACACCCCGAAGAATAAACAGTGGCAGAACAGGGAGGAATTCTGAGTAGCGACAAGGAATTTATCACTGATTGCAGCAGAAGAGGAACTTAAATCTGAGAATCAACAAATCACATTGGTCATCCCCTAACAGAGCAGAAGGCCTTTTTAAATTGGAAATTGTGTTCTTTTCACACAAGTAGGATCACAGACTTCTTAAGAATTACAGAAATGGTTCCCCTCTAATTTTGAAAACTTTCTCTGGGATGGAAGAGAGAAAAACAAAGAGAGATTAGTGTCTTCAATTTGTTCTCTCTCTCTCTCTCTCTCTCTCTCTCTCTCTGTCTGTGTGTGTGTGTGTGTGTGTGTGTTTTCCTTCAAATTCACCTTTCTTAATATTTACTTCCTGAAAGATTTTGTGGTGACTTTGAACAAATTATTCACTCTTGGTTCTAATTTTATTGTTGCTAATGCTGGGATGGTTGAATTCGTGCTTCATTTCTATTACCTCATCTGCTAACCTGTGATTTCCCTTCTGCAAAGCTGAAATTGATTAAAAAAGAAAAAAGCAGTACAGGAGTTAAAAAAAAAAAAAAACCAGAAAGAGAACAAATACTGCAACTCCTTAGTTCGGGATAACATTTTGATGGTTAAGCAATATTTGTTTAAAATATAAACATGTTTTTTTCTAATTTTATAGATAAGAGGCTTCTCTTATTAACTTTTTTAAAAAATAATTCTCTTTGAGAATCATACTTAAAGTCTCTTTTTGATAATTCCAGTAAATCTGTTTCTTCAGGTAAAAATTCAGGTAAGTAGTTTTATTGTCCCTACCTTCATGATGTCATTACATCGTAAGTATTTGTGACTTTTGATCTTGAAACTACCTTTTCCTGCTAGACCGGTCAACTTGTTAACATAAATGTTTTTGTAGGGTTTTGGTAGATTAACTTTTGTCTGGCTAAGAAACAATAGTTTCTTTTTTATTCCTAAGAATTTTATTGTTAATTTAATCTATTATGCTTTTATTATCATTGACAATATTTTCATTTTTATAAGTTGCTCCTGAGATGCTGAATCTTGAAAGTATAATAAAAGTTCATTAAGTGAAGAAGAGGGAAACTCTTTCTAAGCAGAGGGAACAGTATTGCCAAGAAATATTCACAGTATGTATTTGCATAGTTACAAAAGGCTCACTTGGGCATAATGGAAAGATCATGGATTTAGGAATCATAAAGGATTAAAAATACTTGCTCTGCCACTTCTTTATCCACATCCCGGGAAATTAATCTCTTAGACCTGATTATTGTCAAATGTGAAATGATGGTCATCAATTTTTGTAGACTTCCTATGAGTGTCAAATAAAATAATATTAGTAGAGTACCTAGCACGTGATCATTGGGTAGTAAGTTATAGCTCATGTCATCATGTCTGGAATAATAGGTCTGTAATAACAAAGAGTGAAGGGAGAGAATGGAAAATAATTCTGAGCCCATAGTATGAACGTCTCTGTATGTCAGAAAAAGGAAAGAAAGAAAAGGAACAACAACAACTTTTTCTTCTGGGCTATGTAGGATAAGAGAACCTTTTTCCTTCTCCCTGTTCAAACATGCATTTCTGGGATACACCTCACTTGGTAGTATATCATCATTTTTATATGTTGCTGAATGTGATAGGGCAGTGTATTCTTGAAGATTATTGGATCAATTTCAATGAGGGATAGTGACTAAAATGCTTCCCTTCTTACACAGTCTCTTATTTATCTTAGACTCTGGGAAATACTGACCTTAGAATGAGTGGGGCATTGACCTACTCTTCAATTTTGAGAAATGATTTATTTGGAATCAGTGAACTGTTTTGTTTCTTTAAATATTTGTTAGAATTCATCTGTAAAACCATCTGACCTGTACTTTTTTTTATATATATGTAACTGTTTTAACTAAAAATTATGTTTCTTTCATATATATTTATAGGGCCATTCAAACTGTACATTGCTTTTTGAATGGGGTTGGTAGTATGTGTCTTAAATTGGTTCATTTCTGTTTAATTTGTTTAATTTATTGGCATTAAGTAACTCTAAATAGTTTCATTTTATAATTCAGTAACTATAAATTTTGCAGTGATGTCATCTTCCTCATTCCTGATGTTTGTATTTTGTGATTTTTCTGTTTTATTCCTGATCAGCTTTGGTAGAAATTTATCACTTTCATATGTATTCTTAGAAGGCCAGCTTTCATTTTTATTGCTTTCTTCAATTGTTTTTGTTTTATGATTCATTTATTTCTGCTCTGATCTTTATTATTTCTTTTATTTTGTTTACTTTGGTCTAAATTTTATTTTATTTGTGTAATTTCCTGAGCTAGAAATTGCAGCAATTGATTTGAGACCTCTCTTCTCTAATCTGTGTATTTAATATTATAAACACTTAGCTACTATTAAATACCTCTTTAGTAGCATCTCACAATTATGACCTGTTGTGTTTTCATTTTTTTTAAGTTAAGAAAATAGTTTCTATTTTTTTCTTATTTCTTCTTTGTTTAAATGGGTTATTTAGAAGTATAGAAGTATGCAGTTTAGTTTTCATGTCTCTGAAGATATTAACATTTTCTGCTACTGACTATATTCTGCTGCAATAAGTAAACATCCTTTGTATGGCTTAAATTCTGTTAAATTTGTTGAAATTTGTTTTGTGATCCAAATTATGGTTTATCTTGATCCATGTTCCATGTGTACTTTAAAACGTGTATTCTGCTTTTATTGGGTGGAATGTCTACAAATGTCAAACTGGCTTAAAGTGTTGTTCATCCATACTGATATTTGTTCTTCCTGTTCTATAAATTATTGAGATTGGTATTTAAGTCATTTCTTAGTTGTGGATTTGTCTATATTTTCTTTCAGTTTTTGTAGAATTGTTTTTGTGTGTGTGTTTATGTGTGTGTGGGGATTGTACCTCTGTTATTAGATACATAAATATTTAGGATTGTTTGTTGCTCTTGAAGAATGGCCCCTTTATCATTATGAAATGATTTTCTTTGTTCTCATTATCATTTTTTTTGTTTTGGAATCTACTTTGGTGCCAATAGAGCTAATTTATCTTTTCTTAAAACTAATATTATTGCAGTGTAACATTTTCATACTTATTTTCATATATGTGGGCCTTTCTATTTAAAGTGCATTCCTTATATGCAGCATATTGTAGGGTCTGAATTGGGGTGGAAATGATATTTTCATTTTATCCTATTATTGGTGTAGTCAGATCTAGTTTTTTATTTTTCTTTTTCCTTTCTATTGCTTCTTTAATCCTTTTTTTTCATTATTGATGTTAATGGCCAACCTGATTTGTGATAGGAATATGAAACTATTAGTGTAAATAAATGCTTTTTTTTTCAGGTTGAATTGTTATTTTATTTCTTCTCATATTTTTTGTGATCACTGCACATACCTGTAAATTTTTAATTCCTGATTTGGTATTAGTAAAGTATGATTTAAAAAAGAACCAACAATTGTTATAGTATTATTTATTATGCTTAATTGAATAAAGGTATATAAAATCCTGCATAATTTAAACAATAAACCCTGGTTTCAACAGATAGCTGAAAAAGTCAAATGAAAATTTTTCCTTATTCTGGGAATATTTACGGATATTTTACCACTCACCTGGCTGGAGTCATTTCAGGGAATCTTCCTGAATGAAGGCAACCAGAGCAGAAAGTTTTCTTCAAATTTTTGCTTAGGCTGACAAGAACAATGGCATCCTAGGCAAGGTGTTTAGACAAGATAAGAAACAGGTATTTGGGGGGTACAAGGTCAATAGATGGAATATTTTTCTTGTCTTCTTGGGCCTGTTGTATCTCCTCTGGAAGAACCAAATGTATAATTTTAATTTCAACTTTTGGAAGATATTGTTTTAGTTTAGTTTGTGTCACTGAGAAGTGATTGGTAGGATAATATTTAAGTCACCAAGATAATGCTATAATATTCAAGTTTTTTCTACTTACCAGTGAAGATAGAAGGAGAGTAAAACAGTATAAGTAACAACATCAATGTACAAGTGTTGGTTCAAGTTCACATTGTGGAATTAATTCAAACATTTTGTCTATATTAAATTCTTGACATTTTTCGCAGTTCTGCTTTGTTATTTTTTTCTGTGTAGTCTTTTAATGTCACTGATATATGGTAAAATAAAAATTCACTCAGATAATTTTATTACATAAATAAGATACATTAAAACTAAAATTTACAACTATTAATAATCAGTCATGCAACATACCTAATATTTCTGAAAATGAGAGGCCATAAGATTAGCCTACATATTAAGTCCTTTTGCAAATCAGCACATTTTATTTAAAGCAATACCAAAGTCTTCTATCCAGGCTTCTTAATATGCACCGGTTTTTAATACCTTTGTAAGGTGAGTATTGGAAATAATGTGAAGACATATAAACATCACCCATTCCACACACCCTATAAAATGAAATTTCCCAAAACGCTGGTTTAACTTGGACTATACTCAGTGTATTCATTACTGTCAGGGGCAGAAAAAAGAATAACAGAGATGTTATCCTTCCTCAATATTGATCCTAAGATTACAGCATGATAGCAAGACTCTTTATACTAGAGTCTCTAACTGAACAGTGCACGTATGTAATAAAGAAGTGGTCTCTATTAATCTTAAAGCATACATTTCATCTCATTTCAAAACATACCTCCCACTTCCTCCATATATTCAGATAAGAGAATTTATCCAATCCTGAAATTAACATCCTGGCATGCTAATGAGATAATCAAGTTAAGGAAATTTGACAAACCACCAATCCTTTCCTAATTCTCGTAGGCTCCTAGTCTGTATCACTGATATTACGAAACATTTGATATTCAAAGTTAAATAGGATACAGTTCTTAATCTCAAAGATACTAGTATCTATAAGAAGGGCCTACAGGAAAATATTATATGTCCAGAATATATTTCTAGCCCCTATTTCAGAACCTGGATTACTGAAGGCACTCTTGATGAAATAGTATTACTACTTCTAATGCCTCCAACAAATGTTTGCTCTATACAGTACCAGGTATTTTCCTAAGCACTTTATTAATTTATTCTTCTTAAAAATGCAATGATGTAGATGCATTACTTGTCCATGATCTTTGTGACAAAAGTAAATCTCAGATACCCATTTTACCAAAGTTTTTGATTTGGTACCATGGGCAACTCTATCTATTACTATCAAGGAAAGCTTCATAGATGTGCTAAACCATGAAGAGAGAACACCAATTCATTCAGCAATGAACTGAGGCAGTGAGTGGGCAGAGGGAAAGCCAGCAGAAAGAGGCAGGATGGGTAGAAAGAAAAGGAACTATGCATTTCAGGCAACTGCAAGTTTATGAAGATGAGGTTGGACATCAATGGTCAATGTAAGAAGGAAATTATTATTTGCAATGCTTAGGGTTTGAATAGGATCAAGAGAAAGGATTAGATGTAGGAGACAGTTAAAAGATAAGGGCCACAGAGACTATTGATATAAAAGGCAAGGGAAAGGGAGAAGTCTGAGGAATCCCAAGTTTCTGGCTTGAGTGAGTGAGTAGCTGAGTGATTTGAAAAGGGTGAACAGGTTGAACGGGATATGTAAGTGGCAGGCCCAGTAAACATAGATAGTTCATTCTATAGCTCAAAGAGAAAGCTAACAGGAAGCACATAGAAATATTGGTACTGTATATATGTTATTAGTAAAACCCATTGAAATAGATGACAGCATTGCGGACTGAGAATAGATAGGGTGAGAAGAGGGTGGCAAAGGGCAACAAAACAGGGCAGGAAAGACAAGAATTATAGAAGAATGAAATGTGAAAAAGCAAGAGAAAATGGTGATTTTGAAGGCAAGTGGACATTTCTCCTCTCAGTATGAAAATACACTACCATGTGGAGAATAGATTAATATCTAAGTGGAAGTGGTAAAAACTTTAGAAAATTGTATTCCTATTTTATCCTAAAACATATTTTTAAATTCAGTTATCATTACTCTGAATTGATTGATGATGGGAAATCTGTAATCATTTGAATGTTTACATGTCCTTAGATAATTTATTAGACATTAGGTATGTCTTTAAATAGTTAGAATTTCTTTTTCTTTTTTTTTTCTCATTTCATAATGAAGTGTTATGGAAAGAAAAACAGTAGTGCATTCAGATGCTATGGCACAGCATTTTGTCATAGATACACTGTTCTAAACATATCATTGAAGAATTAATAAAAGAATAAAACAAGGGTCTATTACTATAAACCCTTTGAGGGAAGAGTCAGTCACAGTTGACTTGTTTAATATTTGAACATTTAATTTATATGTTGTATTAACTTGGCCTTAAAAAATTAAGTCATGCTTCCAGATGGAGCATATTTAGGGCAAAATGCACCCAATGCCTGCTTTAGAATGGTGCATATCAAATACCCTCTAGAAACTAAAAGCTCACTATCCTTTAGGAAAAAATAGAAAAGCTAATAGGAAAAATAAAATGGTATTTTATGCTTTTTTGTTGACCAGAAAACCAAATGGATTTTAAATTTAGATATTTTACAGGGAAGAGTTGCATATCTGTGGCAGGATTAATTTTTGCTCTGTCAGAACTGACCTGGTGCTGTGGTTATTTTAAGCTCTAGAAATAGTTATGGTTGCCAAATGCTAGGTGCCATCTAGTGGCCATTGGGAGTTAAGACAAATGGTCAGAATTGAAAAGTTGTGATTATTTCTTCCCTTTTTTTTTTGTTGTTTTTTCCATTGTATGGTAAGTCATATTGATCTCTTTCTTAATGATATAATCCACCTGTTACAAGGCTATAAATATTTCAAATTTACACTCGAACAACTAAATATCCTTCAGGAATATTACAGTCTTTGAATCAGGATTGATTTAACTTTCAGCTTTGAGTCAATAGACTTTCTTACTTGATTTTTGTAAAAGTAATATTACCAATCTAGTGCAACTTAATTAAAATGAGTTTTATTGGCTTTTATCATTTTCCAAGAGGATCAAGTTTATATTTTACTTTTCTTCCCTAATTTAGAGTTGTTTATATCTTGAAGAAGCATTTCCTGGCTAGACTAAGGGCCAACTAGAAGTACTTGAGTAATGTTACTAATTCCATAGTTAATCATTTTGATTGCAGAAAATCAGTAACCTCAGACTTATGTAGAAGATAGATTTATTTTCAAGAAAACCTTTAACATTTTGGAATTAAATAGGACAAATTCAGAGCTAGAAAGAAATATGGACAAAATTCAGTTCTGGTGCTTGTTAAGAATTATGTTTCCAAGAATTTGTTGAAAATAAGAGATGAATAAATCATAGTATATATAATATTGTTTCTTTGGTAAGCATAGTAGTTTTTCAATGCATCATTTGATACTCATACTTATTCTGATAATCACAAAAAACTACAAAGAAATAGTAAACGAGACTACAACTCATTCACCAAAGTAAAAATTGGGGAAAATTATTATTCTCATCATCTGAACATTTGGCACTTACCCACTTACCACTTACATAAATTTTCTGTATAGATTCGATATAACATACATGTTCTTTTGGCAACAGTTTTATTTATTTTTTTTTTTTTTTGAGAAGCCATATTCAATTTGGAAAACTGAACATTTTCAATGTGCATGATAAAGCCAAGGTTAAATTAAGATTCGCTAATCTGGTTCAAAAGGTCATCAATTTAGTGTACCAATAGTAGTGAATATAAGAGAAATAAAATAATTAGAATTTATCAAATATCATTTATTTAATAAGGATTTTATAGAATATGCTTGGAAAAAGTTACCTTGTCAATCAATAAATATTTATTGGATGCCTACCATAAACGAGGAACTATGGATATATCTCGGAACAAGACACACAATGTTGTCAACTTTAAGAGGATAGTATTTTAGGAGTAATATTTTTCAGAGATACTTGATAGGCATGTTAAAAATAAGTAACTAACAACATTTTAGTTAGAAAAAAACAAACTCATGGTGGATTGGAGAGAGAGACTACTTAGGTGCAAAAATAGAAAAACAATTAGGGGAGTCCTTTAATAATGTACTTAATGACCTCAAAAAGTTGGAAACTACTTTCTTAGGCACTTCTATAAACACATAGGGATTTATATTCAGACAGGAGTTTGATGCAGTATCTTTTCCTATCATAACCCATGCTATTTATTAGCAAACACCTGTTTCTGAATTTTAAAAATTGAATACTAATGAAAACAGTAACCTATCACTCTAATTCTTTGCCTCACTGTATCTTTGAAGAGATGTGCATTATTGGGTTATGAAATTAGTCAACTCAGTGAAATGTCACACAAAATAATTTTGTGTTTTTTCATTAATCTTTGCACTCACAAAGAATATATTGAATCTTACTTTCCAGCTGAGTCACAGACCAACTAAGAACTTTTGAGCAGATTTCCTAAGCTTTCTGGTCATTTAAAGTTACTCAAATCTCAGTCATTCTTAGTTTAACTTTTCTTTCCTACCAACTAGATACTGAGTCAGGAAAGAGGGAAAAAACTGGCTTATCACTTCATTCTTGTCCTGCCTCTGACATAAGCTTTTTAAAGTTGGGGTCAGGGAGAAAGGATCAGGAAGAAGGGCAAAAGCCTTTTGCTCTACCTGGGCTTGTGGTTGGAATGCTCTGTTGGGTGATGCTACTTTCTTGGGTTATCATGAGTCACTATTGCAGAAGTCACCCAAGTTGATCCTCTTGTAGAGTGGGTGCCTACGCCCCACATCTGCTCCAACTCAGTCATGTCTGAGTCCTCTACCTGCACAAGAAAACTCCGAACAAGTCCGCTCTTCAGCTTCTTTTTTCTGGAGTCCCAGCAATGTAGTTCAAGCCAGTCACCTCCACCTGTGATCATTCAATCAGTAGAAATGTCTGCATCCTTGCCAGGACAAATAGGGGGATGGCAGTTTTAATAGGACTTGGTGGAAAATAGTTGATAAATTTAAAGTGCAATGAAAGCCTGCTTTTAGCAAAAATTCCAAGAATGAGGGGAGAATAGTGGTAGTCAGGTTTTGTGTTAGAGATGAGTATAAGTGGCACATAAAATCATTGCTCAAGATATAATCAAAATTGACTCTGGTCTCCAACATTCTTCAGACTTAATAACATGCAGTGTATTTAGACAACACAAGGAGGAGTAAATTGTGTCATTTTAATTTTAAGTTGTTGACCGACCAGCTGTTTTCCAGGTTCAGAATTCAAGATAAGAGAAACTGAAAGAGGCTGAAAAAAAAAAGAGAGATTATTGAATGAAGTTAAACAACCAGTTAAAGTGTGTCTACTAACCTACTAGTAGCTGGTTAAGTTAAGCACAACTGGTTATGTGGATGCTACATTAGGTAGCATTCCAAGTCATTTTTAGAGACTAATTAAAATTTTTGTTGTAAAAATGCCATGGGTTTGATTCTTAGCATCAATATAAATAAATGAACAAAATAAAGGCCCATCAATATCTAAAAATATATTTCTTAAAAAATGCCATTCCCCTACTACAGAGTTCATGAATAATAAAATCACTCTTTGATACCATATATTTTCTTTTTTCATCATGTCTATTGTACTTGTGAAACATGCATATTAAATTTCCTCTAGAAAGTACTTCTAGTTCCTTACAGAAAATCATTCTATAAATACAAGGTTATATTATTATATACTGAATGTTAGACAATCAAAAGTCCACATGATTCAGTCATATTTGCATAGCACTCATTATTTTTTAACACAGTTGTCTTTATAATAAAATAAGATATCATTGTGAGGATAATGTTCTATTGAATCAGAGCCTACAAAATTCTGTGTAAAGATGCACTTAAAACTCTAGATCACACCTGACTAATGACAGTATAAATGTTAATACTGCTTTATAGTAGTGCAAAATGTTGACTCTACTTATTTATCTTTATAGTTTTTTATGATGGAAGCAAAAGAAAGATTAAGTATAGGTGAGACTGATTACGGAGGTTTTGCTGGTAAGATATTAAAATTTAAAATCTTATCATTGTTACATTACTTGGTCAAGTGAGGAAACACATGATCCCTTTATTCTGAGATATCTTGCCTCATTTAAGGAGAGAGAAATGAGGAGATCATATAACAGCATTTATAAATTTGCTAACAAATATTACTTATTTTGTCTATAGTTCAAATCCTTCTCAAGGCAATTACTATGTTTCATGATTTTTAAATTAGGTTAATACAATAACATTTGCCATGTAAAGTAAAATTACTAGAGCTGTTTATGGGAAGGGGAAAATTTATGCCAGAAAGTAAAAAAGGAATGCTATGGAACTGTTTAAAATAAAAACAATAAAAATTTAATTTAAATGAAAACAGCTGCTAGAAAGGAAAAAATATGAGAGTAAGTATAGAAGATGTAGGTAAAAAAGACAGAACATATTATAGAATGACTTTTAAACAATTTTTTTTTTCTGTGTGAATGCCCTTTACTCTCCTCCTTTGGGTGTATGAGATAGAAAGTATTTTAATTTTAATGTATTTTAAAGTATTATGAAGGTTTCAGTTCATCTGTCCCATTTCTTAGAAAAGTTCTAGAACATCTTCTTAAACATAACAGACTTGCTTTTGTGTTTGTCTCCTGTACCTCAAATCCCATTAACGTGACAGTAAAGATAATGTTAGGCCAAAAGGAAAACTAAAGTTAGGTAGAAGGGCTGAAAAAGGAGGAGGAGGACTGAAAACTAATATAAAGTGGAACTGAGGCAATATAAGGTATATACCTAAAAAGAGAGAAAGAAAAACACTAAACAAGTGGAATGCAAGGCAATATTCTTCAAGAACCTTGAAAAACACAGTGATTGGATGCACGAACTAATATAAATGATGGGGTATTCACAGTAATTAGATCCTTGGGGCTCCTCATTCTTCCTGTGAAGCTCACTAGGATCCACCTTGTACTTAGTGGGTAGATTACTACCTAATGCAAGGAATGAGAACAGATCCAAAGCAAGATACATGTTAGGACATTTTAGAACAAGATAAAGTTCTGCAGAAAAAAGAGAAGATTCAAAATTTCATGGCTACAAGACAGGCTGCAAACAATAATTGGAAACCAGAACGCTGCTAGAATTATCTTAAGAATAATGTTGGATAATGTTGAAAATAATGGAGCAGTATTGTCATTTTTATAAAGACAAATAGTTTTCAATTTATAATATAGCCAGAATATCAATCAAGTATGGGAGAGGAATGAAGACACTTTCTAGTATGCAAGAACAAAAATGATGATTCCCATAGCATCTTTCTTTGAAATTAAATAAAAGGTAAATGTCTGCAAAACACAAGAGTAAAACGGGAAAACCTAGGATTTAGGAATGAATGACCCAACATGTGTGTGCACTTGCACACATTGAACTAGAGTCAGTTTGGCTCTGCTGAAGGACTCATGGCAGATGAAGCATGTGCTGGAGAAAGAGATCACAATGGCTGGTAGAAAAGCTAAGAGTTAATTCTTGCTCACAGAGGAAATTGCCTCACAGTGTCCCATCAGAACTATCTTAATTGCTTCTGAGGGCAGGGCCCCCAGTGACCTAAAGACCTTTCACTGGGGTCCACCTCTTAAAGGATTCCTAGCCTTTCATATTACCACACTGAAGACCAACCCCCCAACACATAAACCCTTGGGGGAATAAACCACATCTGAACCATAGCAAATTAATTCAGCTTAATAAAGAAAGCAAATCTAGTATAAATATATTATTTAGGAATATTCATCTTGATTCTATAATTAACAGCAAAGAAAGTTAGAAGACCCTACCTTTAAGAAGTAGGACTGGTTGTGATGGTGATGTAAGAATGGGGATGGAACCTAAAAACTGTAAATGTAAGCACATTGATTATTGCAGAATTGTTGACTCTGTATTCATTGTGTTGATCCAAATAAAACTTCATACAACTGCAATTACTAATTTAAGTGTCACCATTTAAAAGACTTTCAATCACAGATTCAATGGAATATTCCTTGTATATGTTTAAACTTTGTACTTTAGAAATGATAAACACATAAAATAAGTCAACAAATACCCAGATGGCAAGAGATGAGGCGATAGTTTTAGTAGTTTAATGTTACTGTAATTCTTTTCCTACTCTTGAGGAAGTTCCACAAAGGAAAGTTGTTTATTTTTAGATATAACTTTGTCTGAAAATGCAAGTACTTCACAAGTACTAGTAATTGACTTCTGAGATTTTCGTCTGTATCTGTTATTTTAGAGCAAAACAAGGAAGCTAGTGTGAAAGGCATAGAGTTGTGTTTGAAGATATGTTACTCCTCAGACTTCCAAGAATTTCTCAAAGTCTACATTCTTGAAGATCTTCCGTACCTTTGATTTCCTCAAGTGTTTGCTGAGCGTGTGTGGACAAACACCTTCAGTAGGAGCTGGGTCTAAGACGTGACTCCTCTCTCAGTCACTTTAAAGTTTCGTTTGGCCAAGTTCATGATCAACAAAATCATTCAATTTCCTCTAGTTTATCCAATTTTTTAGAATATAATTGTTCAAAACAGTTCCCATGATGTTTGTTTATTTCTGAGGCATCCATTCAACTTTCTCCATTTTCATTACTGATTTTACTTACTTGAAGTTTTTCTCTTTTATACTTAGTTCATTCAGCTTAGGTTTTTATAAATTTCTATAAATATACAACCTACCAAGATTGAATCAAGAGAAAATATAAATGCTGAACAGACCAATAACAAAGAGAGTGAAATAGTTATGTAATACCTCTCAATAAAGAAAATCCCAGGATAATATGATTCCATGGCTGAATTCTACTAAACTGTCCAAAAAAATTAATAGGAATTCTCCTTAACATTTTCCAATAAATGGAACTAGAGGGAATACTCAGATTCATTTTTTGAGGTCAGTATCAGAAGTCAGATCACTATAAGAAAAGAAAAATCAATAAAACATCAATCTCTGTTGTACATAAACAAAACTCTCCAATAAAATGTTTTCAAACCAAATTCAACAACACATTAAAAAAAGATTATACATCACAAATAACTGCAGTTTATCCTCAGGATGAAAGTTTGTTTTAATATAAGCAATTCAATAGTGTGATAGATCATATTTTAAAAATTAAAGGTCAAAAATCACATGATCATCTCAACAGATAAGATGCATTTGACAAAGTATAACATCCTTTCATGATAAAAACTCTTAACAAATTACATATTGGCAGAAATTTGCTCCAGAGGGTAAATGCCATTTATCATAATCAAAGAAGAAAATTTTAAATTTTTCATCCAACTTCTTGTACAAGACAAGAATGCTTATGCTCTTCATTTCTATTTAAATAGTACTGAAAATATTAAGAGAAATGAGGCAAGAAAAATAAAAGCCAAAAAAGTAGTTAAATAATCCCTATTTGCAGATAATGTGATTTTATACATGGGAAATCCTAAGAACTACACACACAAAAGTTTAAATTAATAGATGAATTCAGCAAATTTGCATGATACAGAATCAACATACTAAAATCATTTGCAACTTTTATGCCAAGAATAATTTGGCTGAAAAGAAAATCTCATTTACAACAGTATAAAAGAAATAAAGATTTTAGGAATAAATTTAATCAAAGAGGTGAAAAATCTGTATATTGAAACCCAAAAGGTTGATGAAAAAAACTGAAGAAACATAAAATGAAAGTCATCCTATGTTTATGGATTTGAAAAATTAATATAGTTTAAATGACCACACTATCTAAGGCAATCTACAAATGCAATGCAATCTTTTCAAAATTACAATGGTATTTTTCAGAGAAAGCAGATAATTACTAAAATTTTTATGGAACCACAAAAGACACTGAGTAAGTACCTAAAGTCATCTCCAGAAAGAAAACCAAAGTTGGAATCAACCAACCTCCTGATTTGATTTCAAACTGCATTATGAAACTTTCATGATCAAAACAATATACTACAGGCATAAAAACAGACCAGTGAAACACAACAGAGAACCCAGAAATAACACATGCACATACATCAACAGATTTCCCACAAGGGCACCAATAAGGCAAAGAGAGTCTCTTTAATAAATGGTCTGGAAAAAATTAATAGTCACATGCAAAAGAAGGAAATTGGATCCTTACACCGTATGTAAAACTCAATTCAAAATAAAGACCTCACATAAGACTTGAAAATCCTAAGACACCCAGAAGAAAATGAAAGACCTTGACAATGGCTTTTTGTTTCTCATGTCAAAAGTTCACAGCCAAAAAACCCCAAAATAGACAAGTGGGATGACATCAAAGTAAAAATAATCTTCACAACAAAAGAAACAATCAATAACATTAAAAGATAACCAAAAGATTGGAAGAAAATATTTGTAAATGAAACATTTTTCAAGGAATTAATGTGCAAAATACATAAGGAACTTATACAACTCTATATCAAATTAATGAGTTAATTAAAAAATTAAAAAAGATTAGATTTGACATTTCTCCAAAGAAAATATAAAAATAGACAACAAAATTATGAAAAGGTGCTCAGCATAACTAATCATCAGAGAATCTCAAATCAAAACCACAATGTGATATTTCCTCACACATGATAGAAAGTTATCAAAAAGATAAGAAATCAGTGTTAGTGAGGAAGTAGAGAAAAAAAAAATCCTTGTATGAGGTTCCTGGGAATGTAATTTAGTGCGGCCATTATGGAAAACAACATGGAGCTTTCTCAAAAATTTAAAAATACAAGTACCATGAGAACCAAAGACCCTCTCCTAGATAGTTACCCAAAAGAAATGAAATAAGCACTTTGTAGAGATAAATTCCCTCCCACATTTTTCATGATAGCCAAAATATATAATGAACTGTGTCTGCTGATGAATGATGGTTAAAGTAACTATGGCATATGTGTGTGTGTGTGTGTGTGTGTGTGTGCACGTACACACACAATGTTGTATACACACTCACCATATATTTCACATACATATGAAATATAATGGATGTATATGTGTGTGTATAATAGAGTATTATTCAGCCTTTGAAAAGAAGGAAATTTTATCATTTAGAATAACATGAATAAAACTTTTTAATACATACCACTAAGTGAAAGAAGTCAGATAGAGAAGAGAAATACTGCATGATTTCAACTGTATTTGGAAACTTAAAATTAAGTTAAATCCATACAGAGAGTAGAAGAGTGGTTTCCAGGAGAAGAGGGTAGAGAATAGAGTACACAGTTGTGGTTTTGTATAGATCTAATACCAGAATGTAATTACAGTTAATATTATGTTGTATGCCATAAATGTGAGAAGAGAATAGATTTTATGTATACTTGCCAATTACAAGAAGGTAACTAGATAAAAGGATGAACATGTTAATTTGCTTGACTAAACATTTCAATATGTCTGCATATTATAAAAACACATTGAATACAGTAGAGTAGCATCTTCCCCAACTCTTTTCCACAGTTTTATTTCTATGGTTTCAGTGGTAAATCTCTTATGAAAACAAAACATTAAGCTGGGTATGGTAACACATACCTGCTATCCCAGTGGCTCAGGAAAGGAGGTAGGAGGATCACAAGTTCAATGCCAGCCTTTGCAACTTAGTGAGGTCCTAAGCAACTTAGCAAGACCCTGTTTCAAAATAAGAAAGAAAAGGGGCTTGAGATGTGGCTCAGTGGTTAAGTGCTTCTAGATTCAAATTCTGGCACCAAAAATAAATAAATAAATAAATAAAAATAAAACATTGAGACGTTATGAATCATTTTAAATGATAAAATGAACTGTGCATTTTGTTTATGGGCTAATTTGTAATGTTTGGTGAATTACAATTTGCCTTTGAAAAAAAATAGACGTATTACTCCATGCTGAAGGGAATCAAGCTCAAAAAAATGTATTCAACAACTTGCTTTACAAAGTAACGTTACCATGTACAAGAAGGTCTGATGTCATATTTTTGTATCGCTATTTCAATAATAGATCTGCTTGCTTTTAAAAATGTTTATGGTTTCTCTGCTCATAAAACAATACACTTTTGAATGCAGATAAAAAAATAGCTAAGTCATTAAAAACTAAACTGCAGTTTTGTGTGAAGAGAAGAAAAATATTGATACAGAATGATTCAGGATTACTCCCAAAGTAGACTTGGACATAATTTATTGAACAGCTTCATTGAGTGGGACAGATTAGGCATGAATATTCCGAAAATATGACAGGGCTTGAAAATGCTATTATCCTGACAATGGGTTAAACATCCCACTTCTTCTCTGAAGTATGGCAGAGTGTTTAAGAATATTATTTAGCATTACCTCTTAGAGCCAAGGGAGAGCAATATGGACTGCTTTTGGAACATCTTGTTAATTTAATAATTACAAAGTGGGATATGATTGTATTTCAGAAGATGTCAGATTAATCTATCTTTTCTATTTATGGTTATTTCTGTTACTTAAATAGATGGCCCTAATGGCTGTGGCCAACTTGGCCAGACCTCGAAAAGTGTGCTTCATTCAGTGGCATAGAATCCATCAGGTTTCTAGTAAGACAGCATTTCAAACCCTAAAATTTTGTTGTTCTGGTGATGAAAATTGCATGTTGGAAGAGAGTCCATGAGTGGTTCTAGTGTGTCTTCTTTATTTAAACCCAGGAATCCTTGAACATAATTTGAATCAGATACTCTGAGAACCTCATTGGTGAGGAGACTTTGGGGATACCTAGTACAGTTATTTTTGTCCAGGGATAAAATCTCCTCCAAGAGTCCCTAGAAAGGTAATAAGTGAACATATCTTTCATGAAATGCCCCCCCATGGAAAAAGATATTTATTCGTTTCTCAGTTCCTTCCTTTCTTTGTTCTTCAAGTACTCTGTCTCATGATGACAGAGCCTGGTACTTCAGAATTTTTCAGAGTATTTAAACAATTTTCTCTCATAGGTGATATTCTTCACAGACCATCTAAGATTATGGGATTATGGTGTGTACATTTTAAGGGCAAATACAAAAGATAATAATAAAAGACTTAATTTTCCCTGTTGAAAATAAGGGAAGATACTCCCTCTCCCAGTTTTTAAAGGATTTTCTCTTGCAAACTTGTAATTGCAAATTCTTTCTCTTCCCCTTTGGGACATATGTAAATCTTTTTAAAAGCCTCTTGCCAGTTTTACAACCCAGAAATATCTTTTTCAGGGGCCTGGGAGCCATTTCTTTGAAAGGTAAACATCAAGGGAAATAGTTCCCTTATTTCCCAGAGTCTGAGAAAAGCTGTGAGGCTACTGGGGTGCTTCACTTGGAGTTCAGAAGTACCTCCTGTTACAAAAAATATGAGTTTGTTTTTCCTTTGTATAAGTCCAGTTACTAGGTGAATTTACAATAAACTGTCAGTGACAAATATCAATGTCGAATCCTCTTATGTGAGGATTAGTTATCGCTTACTTTGAGAACATGTATGCAATGGGTTGTGTCTGTTTGGCTATTTGAGAGTATGATTGCTTTCTTTCTTTGCCATCTCCTAGGGGTTAACTATGAAGGACATGGTATTCTGATTTATTTAACAATAAAATTGTATTTTTCTCTTCTACCCTTTCTCCGGTTGAGAAAATTTGGCTTTTCATATTTCACTACCAATATACAAATGTTTTCCAAGTAGAGTTGATAATATGTGTCACATGTGTGACTTGGAAACAAATTCCCTCCTCAAATTTGCTGAGTGAGAACTTCTTGGGACCTAAGAATGTGTGTGTGTGTATGTGTGTGTTTGAATATATGTAATGATCTCTCAATAAATCTTGCTTTGTTTATTGGCATTTTGACAATGAAGAGGAAAAAACACTAAATCTCTCTCAGAAAATTACTTCAATTTCTCTCCCTTTTATTCATAGTTAGACACTTATCCTAAACTTCAAATCCTTCCCTTCCAGTCCTTCCCTTCCAGTCCCTTGTTAGCTTTCAAAATTTAAACTCTATCAGGAATTATTATTATCCAGGTCTATATATTTTTTTATATTTAATTATAATAAGAAAGCAATTAAAAACATTTGAATCATTTTGTTAATTTTTTTGTAGTTGTGAAATGTGATAGTGCTATGACAAATTTTCATTTATATGAAACCTTTTGTAAGATATTAACTCATTTTTAGTATAATACTATATTTCCATATTCATTAGACTTTATACTCATTGTATGGGTGAGTAAATTTTTCTTGCACGGTACCCATTGTTTAGAACATAATAAAGAAGGAAGTAATTTATTTAAATATTTAAACTAATTAAAAATTTTGAACTACCAAATAACAATCAATTTTCAAGTTCATTCCTAAGTTTTTCTATCTTAATACAAGCTTTATTACAACGAAGTTTTCCAAAGTAACGTCTATGTTTGTCCCTGGGTTTATTATTAACAATAATGTTTATTATTCTGCCCGAGTTCTTTTTAAACTGTGAAAGATTAAATGTTAAAAGGAAGATTGAAGTGTCAAAACCATTTATTGATTAAAAATAAAACTACCTTATGTAATTTTTGTCAGTTTCTCTTAAAGTTTTCCTGGATTGAATTCATCAGAATTACTTATTGTGAAAGCAGAGACTCAAGGTTTAGTTCTCAGATTCTATTTTTTTCCATTAATTAAAATGTGAATTCATATGTAGAAAGTGCTAATTACGAAATTTGTGCTGATATCAGGTGTGTGGGTATGCATATGTGTTTTATAAACTCTGCTTGCTCATGCAACTTCCAAAAAGCTCTTCAGATGCAGTATGACCAAGTTGAATATTATCTAATTAGCCAACAAGGCCTGACAGACTGGGAGGTTATCAGGAGATAATCACAGCCCTCAGGTGCTATGAGCCACTGGGTGCAGCTAAGTGTCTCTAATTCCCCAAGGGTATGATTAGCTCATGATAACAATGCTTCCTTCAGTTGTTTTATTGCTTTCATAAAAGTCTTTATTGTGGAAAAATGTTTATTTTTATGCAGGAGGAAGATGGAGTTGACAGTTGAGACTGTTGACTGAATAGCAGTTATTTTTGACTTGTGGGACACCCAGGACCAAGCTACTCATTTAGAATGCTTCCCAGCCAATCTGGATGTTTTGACTGCCTCAGTATTTCTGCAATAAAGCCCAACTTCTACATAGTAGAGTTGTAAAATTATATTTTCAAGTTAATGGTGTGGTTCCTCTAAAATTAGAAAATAACCTGTTTTGTACAAGAGCTGCATGTGAAAAATACGTCTATTTTTCTGTGATTCAGTGTAGGAAAATTATTAACCGTATTTTTGTTACTGTAGCAAATACCTGAGATAATCAGCTTATAAAGTCAAAAGGTTTATTTTGGCTCTGTTTTAGAGGTTACAGTCCATGAAATGTTGGCCTAGTTTCTTTGGCCTATGGCAAGAAAACATATCAGAGTGGGTATGCATGGCTGCGTACCTGACACAGACAACATAACAGAGGAAAGATTTATTTTGGCTCATGATTTCAGAGGTTTCAGCCCATGGTTGGCTGGCTCCATTGCTGTGGGCCTGAGGTGAGGCAGAACATCATGGTGGAAGGGTGTGACACAGGAAACCAGCTCAGCTCAGGGAAGGTGGTGGTGGTGGGGGAGGAGGGTGGACACAGAAGGCAGAGAGAAAAGAAACTCTCCTAAGGTGTGCCCCTGGGAACTTACTTCCCCTAGCTAGGTCCCACCTCCCAGTAGTGCATTCAGCCATGGAAGAATTAATCCACTGATGAGGACAGATCCATCAGGATCCAGTCCTTTCCCCAAAGTTCCCATGAGATTTTGGCGGACACTCCAGGTTCAAACCATAACACTGGCAGAGCAAGACCACTTACCTCATGGTCAGGAAGCCAAAAAGAAAAGGAAGAAAACAGAAACACCACCACCCAGAAGACACCAGTTTCCACGGTTCTCTCCAAGGTCACACCCACAGTGACCTGCGGCTGTTCACTAGGCCCCACCTCTGAAAGTTTCCACAACCTTCTGGTAGAGCCACTTTGGGGTCAAACCTTTATCACATGAGACTTTGAGGGATGGTCATGATCCAAACTACAGAGAAGATATTTTGAATCATTTGCATATTTCAGTGAATTTCCTTTAACCCCATGGTTCTGGAGATCAAATTTGAGAAATGCATTTGAGGTGAAATAATGAGAGTTCACCTTCCCCTGGTGTCTCTTGAGTTTCTGACCTCATATCCAACCCCACCCTCCACCCATTTGGGTGTGTTTTGGAAGTATCCATCTGACTCAGTTCCATATAATGCCCAGCAGCTGCCCAGGTTAACCACAGTAAAATCCAAACTCTTCTCTCTGACTTGGGAATCTTTACAAGAACTGGTCCTGATGACTTCTCCAACCTCACCCCCTGTCTCTCTTAAGATGCTCCAGGGGAGTCAGGCTTCTTCTCTTACTTGACAAGGCCAAGCTTTTCTCCAGGACGAGGCAATTGTTATTCTCTTTGACTGAAGCATTCCTTCTTCAGATCTTCACCTCAACATGCCAGTGTCAGCTCAAGGATATCATCTCAAACAGGCCTTTCCTCTCCACCCTCTCTATAATGAGCATTTTACACACAGTCTACTTTGCATACTGTTTTAATTTCTTTTTAAATTAGTATGCAATGTTTGTACTTATTTATGGGGTACAGTGTTGTAATTTGATACACCTATATAATATGTAATGATAAAAGAGTAATTAGCATTTGCATCTCCTCAAATATTAACATTTCTATGTGTTAGGAGCACTTAAACTCTTCTCCTCTAGATATTTTGAAATGCATAATAAACACATTAGACTACAATTGCCCTAGGGTGCCCCATATAGCATTACAACCACTTCCTCCTCTCTGTTTTGCTGCCCAATATTCACCCTTTATTTTTCCCTTTCCTTCTTCCTTCCCTAATCTCTGTGACCTTTAATCTACTTTTTACTTCCATGTCATCAACTTTTTTAGCTTCCACAAATGAGTAAGGACATGCAGTATTTATCTGACTCACTTCACGTAACAATGTCCTCCAGTTTTTTAATTTCTTCATAGCACATATTAACTATTGTTTTTATATAATAAGATCACATTTACCAAATAGAATGTAAATTCACAAAAGCAGAGACTATCCCTATTACATTTTTAAACCCAGATTCTAGACCAGTGCCTTATAAATAATAGTCACATGAATATATGTTTAATTAGTGTATATCAAATTTATCAACATAATATGCAGTTTTGATTGACTATTCATCATTTTTCCTCCTTCTTTCTTACTAGGTTTTTCTTTTTTAGCCTTCAACTGTTCTGTGTTTTTGTCACCTCCAAGCAATGAGCCCCTTGGCCAAGGAATGGGTATGTGCCCCAGTTGGAGTAAGGGAGTCTTCGTGAAGGATTTACCAGCACTAAGAAAGCTCTTCCTCACTTTCAAAAACACTGTCTACCCAGCGCTTTGTATTTTAATTTTAAAATTTTGAGACAGGGTCTCACTAAGTTGCTGAGGTCCTGCTAAGTTGCTGAGGCTGTTCTTGAACTTGTGATCCTCCTATCTTGGCCTCCTGATTACTGGGGTTGCAGATGTACTACTGAACATGGAAAAAAACCCACTATTTAATCAGGACTGTTAATATCATAGAATAGATATTATTTCTCCATGGGAAAGATAGGAAAACTGGATTTTTATGGGAATATAAATTTATCTCTGTGTGGATCTGTGCATCTTTTAGGAATCCCAGATTCAGAGATGCAAGGAATGGTCACACCTAGAAGTCCATCCTACACAAACAGACAAAACAGACAAATCAGACCACACAATAATCATTGCATAGTCACCCTTCATCTATGAAAACAGTGTTTAATATTCCATTCTGCAAACTCATAATGAGCTTATTTACAATGGTTTCATTTCTCATTTTTATTAGCAGAGTAGGTTACTAAATAAACTACTTACATGTATTAAATAAGTGGTTTTGATTGCAATGGTGTAAAAAAATAAATATGAAATGCTTTAGAATTTCAAAACCAACTTTTGAATCTAAGTCAATATTAATGGGGGAAATGTTAGGTGCCCAGGGACCCAATATCTGAAAACTAAACATGATGTGAAAGTTAGTGAAATAAATTAGAAGTGAAAGAAGATTGTATTTTAAAAGTAAATACAAATTCAGTCTTAAATAGGAAACTAAGCATTTAATTTGAATTCTAGAAAAATACCCATAATGAATGGTATTAAAAACCAAGTTGGGCAGCCTATGTAAGAGTACTTTTGTTTGTATAATGCTTCTTTCTCCTTAAATAGTTCTGTGCTTTATTTGTCCATGATAAAATATGATACACTATTTACTAATGAAGCCTTGTAACTTTGAATAATGATAGTAGCTAATATTTACTGAGAAGTCACTATGGTCAGGCAGTGTTGTTCCAAGATGTTGTATATATTAACTCAACCTAATATTATGAACCCTAGAAAAGAAAAAAAAAAGAAAAGTTGGGGAGTGTTCTCATGAAAATTGAAGGGAGATCATAAGAGAACAGGAAAGAGACCAAAGGAAAGGAGGAGAGGGAAAGGGGTAATACTGGGGAATGACACTGGCCAAATTGCATTGTTATATTGAGTGCATATATGAATATGTGACAACAAATCCTATCATTATAGAAGCCCCAATAAAAATGTGGAATAAACAAGAATGCTGGAGGAAGAAACTACATAGCAAGAAACATGATTTGACAGCTTGAAGAGAATTAGAACCCAAGAAATCTGCAAGTCAAAAATCTACTTGCATAACAAAATCGTGTGAAATCTGAGGCTGAATTATAAACAAAAATTTTAACAAAGCATATTTTCAGCTAATGCAGTGGAGTATAAACGAATCTTTGAACATGATCCACTTGCTATATCAGGTTATGTTAAATTAATCATTGTCTTTATTCCCCTGTAGAGACTATCTTGGAGGGCATATTCAATGAACTTGGATAACAAATAAGTAGTAGGCAACATAAAATTGTCATTGATGATATTTATTCTTAAGTTGAAAAAGAAACAGGAGAAGTCAATTTAGTATAATTTGTGTGTCCAATTTAAATATTATAAAATTAACTCTGGCACTCTTAAGCATAGTTTTAAGAATTTCTTAGACCCTGGTTAGTCCACAAAATTGTCCTTCCTCCTAATTTTTAAAATTAATTTCTTAGACTAAAAAAGGCAAGCATTTTACTATATTTACTAACCCAAAGTCTACATCATCAAAATACATTTTCATGAAAATGAAATTAAGTTGAATAGAAACAGAAGGTGTTGACTTCAATTGGTACATTGAGAAGAGCTCATTACTTCTGTGTATTCTATCCCTAAATCCTACACACTCTGTTCAATCATGAGAAAAGATCAGGTGAACCTAAATTGAGGTACTCTACAGAACACTAACCATTACTCTTTACAAGTATCAAGATCACAAAAAATAAAGAGCAATTATCATAGAATAGACTTAGAAAATACCAAGACTGGGATAATATGGTTACCCGGAGTAAAGAGTAGAAAATAAAAATAAATAAAAAAGGAAACGTGGACACTATCTGAATAAAATCTCTAGTTAATAGTTTTATACTAATGTTAATTTTTTATTTTGATAAATACACCACGGTTATGTACAGTGGCAATAATAGAGGAAGCTGGGTGAAAGGTATATGACACCATATTTTTAACATACCTGTAAATATAAAGTTCTTTCAAAAAAAACCATTGAAATAAATGAATAGATATGTAAGCAAATAATATACTTCTACCATCTCTCTCCACCCAAAGCAGGAAGGAGACTGTATGTGAAGTCTCAAAATGACCTGCGTGACTGGAATCACACACAGTAATTGATATTACAGTAACCTGATCACAGTGGCTAAGATGATCCATCCCCAGCATATGATCAAAATGAGTACTACAATTAAAGTGCAGAGTAACAGGTTGACGCTGAAAAAGATTTCTTCCACAGTATCAAACTCTTTTAGTATTCTCCACCCATTAATACACTGTTCTTTGAGTTTTCAATTTATACAATTTTTAAGCAAAAAGAAAGCTTATTAAAATTAAATTTCCCCTTATGTGTTGGGCTCAAACAATTCAATTTGATGATCTGATTTATTGCCTAGCTTACTGTGAAAATGGTATAGACATGGTCAAATTGTAAACTTCTCTATATGGTTCCAACAACTGATTTAAGAATTAAGTACCAGTTTTATTGTATGTCTCCAAAACAGGCTACTCTGAACAACAAAGCTAGGCAATGCTTTCAATTTACTCTTCATATTTGAGCTTCATTTGAAAGTCAATGATTTAATTATTTTGTTGTTGCTGTTAAGGATCTAAGAGTACTGTCCTGGATCTTCCATAAAGTAACTGTAAGATCTGATATACTCATTCATAAGACTTGCACAAAGATAATACTGAAATACATTCCTATCCTTTTTCTTC
The DNA here is from genome assembly GCF_048772815.1 of Callospermophilus lateralis. Lineage (NCBI taxonomy): Eukaryota > Metazoa > Chordata > Mammalia > Rodentia > Sciuridae > Callospermophilus > Callospermophilus lateralis. Next base: position 40,219,213 of record NC_135305.1, on the reverse strand, counting down.
CTCTGATAACAACTCACATCTAAATGCATATTTCTGCTAAATTACCTTGACTTCCCTCGCTCTCACTCTATTCACAGCTATACTCTTTCTGTAAGAAACCATTTCCTATGAAAATCTAAGAGTACAATTTTTGCTTTCGATTTTGATGTTATTTATACATTTTTTCTTATACTTATTTTCTTCTTGTAACACTTAAAAACAAATGAAAATACTTCTTAATCACTTAATAGCTAAAAACAATCAAATAAAATATAATGTTGAACATTTATTATAAGGGAATAATGGTTCAATTTCCAAATCCCATCAAGTTCTCATTTCTGAAACGCTGTCACTGAAAGACTGTTCCCGGCATTATTGTTAAGTGACCCTTTTTTGCTTCATGGTTAGTCACAATTTACATCTCTTTTCTGAAAATGGCATAAAATAATGTGCAAATGCTCTAATGCATTTCCAAGAAAAATATTTTCTTTTAATGACTCCTAATGAACCCCTGTTTTATGCAGGGTGTGAAAAGTTGCCAAGATGTGTAAAACAATTAGGATGACAAAAAGCACGAGTTTTAAAAAGCCATTTCGCTTGTGTAATGTGTGTGAAAATCCAGAATAAGTCCTAAGGGGAAAATTAATTTTAATAAGCTTTTCTTCTTGCTTAAAGACTGTATAAATTGAAAGCTCAAAGAATAGTGTATTAATGGATCGGGAATACTAGAAGAGTTTGATACTGTGGAAGAAATCTTTTTCAGCATCAACCTGTTACTCTGCACTTGAATTGTAGTGACAAGTGGGTAATTACTACAGTTACTATCTGTTCTTTCTCCTATAAGTACAATACAAGGTAAAAGGTGAAAAAGACGAAATTTTAAGTAATTCCCAATGTATATTTATTTACGATTGAATAACATTGGGGTAAGTAGGCGCATGGTGGGAAGTGCCTAGAATAGGGCATGAGAGCCTACTACAGCTCTCCTAAAGTTCTGCTTCTTGCCCTTGATGAAGGTTACATAAGTGTGTTCATATTACAGAATTCATAAGTGTTCATATTGTAAAAATTATTCACACTTAACATTTGGTGCATTTGTCCATGTTTATACTTTACATTAGCAAAACATTTATAGTTTGTGCTCCTGACTACTCTTTCTCCTTGCATGCTTTGTTTTCCCATTCCTATCACACTTTACACATCATCTACTTCTCCTACTAGCATACTAGCATGTCAGCATGTCAGTTCAGTACTAAAAAATCAGTGGTTGAGTTTCCCTGAGTTCAATCCCTGGTACAAAAAAAAAAAAAGAAAAAAAATTTGTAGTATTTGTTTTTCCCCCCACTATATACAGCACTTGAAAACAAAACAACAAACAAAAAATAAACACCCTGGAATACAGTGGCATTTAAGTCATATTTATAAGTTGATATAGAATGAGGATACATACATAGATACTTAATGTTTTGGTCTAAATATTTTTCACTTTTATATTTATATAAAAGAAGTAATACGGAGCTGAGGCTGGAGCTCAGCGGTAGAGAGCTCACCTAGCATATGCAAGGTGCTGGGTTCGATCCTCAGTATCACATCAAAAAAAATAAAGGTATAGTGTCCAACTACAACTAACAAAAATAAATTTTAAAAATAAGTAATAGAATTTTCAATGATGGACAAATACATATACTGAATATAACTTAGTATGCATTAAAACCTCTAGTTAAAAGCAAATTTTGGCACTAATCAATGGAATACTTTCTTGCAGAAGATTAACGTCTGCTTTGCCAGAACCTCAGACTACAAGCAATTGTTTTAGGCAGTCATGACATGGTTCTGATCAGTTTTTGTTATGGTTTAGATCTGAAGCATCCCCAAAAACTCATATGTGAGACAATGCAAGTGTATTCCCAGGCAAAATAGTTAGATTATGAAAGCTGCAATCTTAGCAATGGATTAATGCATTTGATAGTTTAATAATTTAAATGGATCAATGGTAAGTGGTAACTGAAGGTAGCCATGGTGTAGCTGGAATAATCATTAGATTATTTCTGGCTTCTCGAATTTAATCTCTCTGTGTTTCCTGCCTGTAATGAATTGAACAACTTTCCTCCATTGTACCCTTCTACCATGATGTTCTGCTTCATCTTGGGTCCAGAGCAATGGCAGTGGCCAACCATGAATTGTACCTCTGAAAATATGAGGTAAAACAAACTTTCCCTCCTCTAAGTTGTTCTGTTCAGATCTTCTGGTCACAGCAATGAAAACTAACACAGTGTCAGTCTCCAGTTCATTAGGTATTCAGGTAAGACCTAGATTGAAAAACAAATATTAGGATCAAGTTTTTTTTAAGGCTTTTTAATATAGCTGTATCCTCTTGTGTACTGAAAATATTTAAATGTTTTAATTACTGATGAGAAGGCTTACCTTTTCCAAATTGTTTTGTGTTTTAATGTTGAAAATTCTTACAGATGTCACCTGCCAAAGCATGGATCTTCCAGTAACAATGTCATAAGAGAAAGCAAGAAGAGATGGGTATAAGACATGGAATGTGGTCAAAATAGCAAACGCCTATTCTGGTCAAACAAGAACAAAGGAGGATGTACATATAAGGAAACAAATATCCCATTACTAAGGTAAACTTCATGAATTTCTCTTAAGATTCAGAAACTGTGCTAATTACCAGCATGTATTTGCTATCTTATTTCAACCTAATTTCAGCACTACAGGTTCAGCATTGTCACATCTATCTGAGAGGAGGAAGGGACACTCATGAAAAGTTAGTAACTTAGTCCCTGGTCACATAGATGGAAAGTGGCAAGATCCCAATCTGGAAATGTCTGATGGTCTGTAATCTTATCTTTCCTTATAGTACTGCTATGAACATGAAATCATATATATCCATTCAAAATAATTTTCTAAACCTTCAGGGTGATCTAGCTTAATTTTCTTCTTGAAATCAAGAAAACATAAGAACACAAACTAATAGTGAAAAATCGGAGATATGAAGGTTAACATTATAATTCTATGCACATTTTATGCTAATGAATTTGCAAATGTAAGTGTAAGATGATTTTGAGAAAATACGTTTTATAAATTATCATAATTAAATAAAGAAGACTTCTGATTCCAGTCCTACATGTAAGAGTCTTGGAAGTTGTCACTATCCTCAGAACAAGTAAAATAAGCTGAACAAACTGAAACCCCACAGCCCTTCTTGGGTCTGTAAGGAAACTGAGGACACAGGAAAAACTAATGCACCACAATTGGAGAGACAGAGAGGTGAACACAGAGAGCCACCGCTCACTGGGGCAGAGACTTATGAGCAGAAACCACCATGGGAACCCAGGCTGGTCAGGAAAATGTGGGCTGTAATTGATGAATTAATTGCTGGAGGCTCAATGAAAGCTTAACAATTCTGGGGAACCCAGTCAAAAAGGGACAACCTCACACAGATGTGTTTTACCTCTCAGAGTTCAACTGGATTCACACAAGAAAACATCAGAGAAAAATCCTCTTGAAGTTTAGATAGGCAAAAAGTAATACTTCAGAATATATCAGAGCATTCTGTTCTTTTAAACAAGGCCTAACCTCAAGGGAAAACTAGTTAACAGAACCCACCTGACCCAGGGAAAGGGAAATACTCAGCCTCACTGAAGTACAGTCATCCTGTTCCTCTTCAAGGGGAGTCAAAGACCTGAAAAATGTTTGTGATGTCAACAGTCCAGAGGCCCAGGGTCACCAAGAGACCTTGGCACAGGAACATAGAAAGTTTCCCCTCCCAGTGCATCTCACCAGCACATTACCAAAGACCTATTATAAGCACTTTCTTTCATCTGTTCATATGGTGCCTATGTTCAGCTATCAAGAAAATATTTTAAGACATAATCAATAGCCAAAAGTATAATTTGAAGAGAAAGATTCAAGACCAGAGCAAGACATGGTAGAGACATTGGGATGACTGCACTGGGTGTTATGGTTTGGATGTGAGGTGTCCCCCCAAAACTCCTGTGTGAGACAATACAAGAAGGTTCAGAGAAGAAATCATTGGGTTCTTAAGAGTCTGAACCCAGTCAGTGAATTAATACCCTGATGAGATTAACTGGGTGTTAGCTGAAGGCAAGTAGGGTGTGACTGGGGGAAGTGTGGCTTGGGTCGTGGCTGTGGGGCATATATTTTGAATTTGGCCAGTGGAGTCTCTCTCTTTGCTTCTGATCATCATTTGAGCTGCTTCCCTCCTCTATACTCTTCTGCCATGATAATCTGCTTCACCTTAAATCCTGAAGAATGGAGCCAGCTGTCTATGGATTGAGACTTCTGAAACCATGAGCTCCTAAATATACTTTTCTTCCTCTACAGTTGTGCTGGTTGGGTCTTTTAGTCACAGTAGCAAAAAAGCTGATTAAAACACTGGGAATTTGACACATCTGTGCAAAGTGTTCTCATGGACAACGGAGCCAGCAGGCAAGAGCATATGGGCAATGTAAGCAGAGGAATGAAGAACCTCAGAATGGACCAAGAAGAAATGCTAGAGTCAAATAAATGTAATAGAAATGAGGAATGCCTTTGTTGGGCTTATTAAGAGAATAGACAGAGATGAGAAAAAGGATCTTGTAACTTGAGGGTATATAAATAGGAATCTTCAAAACTGAAAAACAGAGAGAACACAGACTGCCAAAAATAGAACAGAAGAGCTAAGGAGCTTAAGAGATATGACATGCATCTTGAAAAACAGAATCATGAGTAAAGCCATCCATAATAAGTTGGGGGATCTTCTGTAGTAGCATAGAAGCAACAATAATTTGACTAAGCATGCTAGTATATATTTAAATGTCTTATGTGTGTATATATTCATGTTTACTTATATATAAGTGAAAGGAGTGACAGCAATGATTCAAGATACAGGAGAGAGGAATTAGAATTAATTTTTTTAAAAAAGTTATACCATCAGTAAAGTGGCATTTGGTTATTTGCAAGTGATAAATGCACATTACAAACTTCAGGTAAATCACTATTTTTTGACAGAAGAAAATATAATTAATATGCTAAGAAGAGAAATGAAATCATAAAAGATGGTTTATTAAAACCTCAAAAGACAGAGACTGGAAGGCAAAAACAGGAACAAAGAACAAGAAAGAAAATACAGAACAGAAATAAATATGGTAGATTTTTATCCAAGCATGTCAGTATTCATTTTGAACATCAGTGATCTTATTCCACCAATTAGAGATTTTTAGAGGGGTTCAGAAGACAAGATCCATGTTACCTAAAAAGTTGAATAAAAAAAATAGTCAATAACCATGGGAAAAATAAGGTATCAAAGACTGAACTGTTATGGACTTATTTTGAATTAAAAATTTCCTGCACTATCTTATCTAGATGACTTACAGACAACTGTATCAGGCATCATAAATTATGGCCACTTGGACAAATATGACTCATTGCCCATGTTTGTAAATAACATTTAATTAGAACACAGTCATACTCAATTATTTACAAATTTCCATGACTGACTTTGTGCTACCATGGCAGAATTGAATAGTTTCAACAGAGAAAATACAAACCAAAAAGTCTAGAACAGTTATTTATAGAAGAATTTTCTTGGTCTCTGTGTTAGTCTGTGTTCTGCTGCTGTAAAAATAACACAAAATGAGGAACTTGTAAGAAAAAGGAATTTATTTCTCACAATTCTGAAAGGTGGGAAGTCCAATATCACAGTACTGGCCTCTGTAGAGGACCTTCATGCTGCATCACAATGTAGGGAAAAGTGTCACATGGCACTAGAGCAGCAATACCCAAGTTCGGATTTCTCTTCCTCTTCTTATAAAGCAACTAATCCTGATGTGGGGATCCCACCCTCATGACTTCCTCTAAGCCTGATTACCTCTTAAAGGTCTCACTTCCGAATACTGTCAGTGTATGAATGAGTAGATTATTTTCAAAATGTGAACTTTGGGGGCTACATTAAACCATGGCAGCTTCTGAGCCATATCATCTATAAATCGAAAATGTGGCATTATATATAACAAAAAGTGGAACTAACACATATGTTTAACAGTAGGGGATGTTCATGGATATACATGAACAATGAAATATGATGTAGTCATTAAGGTGAATTTTCTCAAAACCTATATTATGGATCTAAAATTCTAAGTGAAAAAAGTACAAACTTTATGCCAGTTATTTTCAGTGGAGAGGTGACAGTGAGCACGTAAGGCAAAAAGTTTTATTAGAGATATTAAGAACATGCTTTTGAGAATGGACAGTCTATTAAATAAGTGGGTGGGGAAAATTGGGAATTCACATGTAGAAGAATTAAATTATACCCCTTTCTGTCACAAATTACAAAAATTAACTCAAAAGACTTAAATGGAACAGCTAAAACTATGAAACTACTCGAAGAACTTATAAGAGGAATGCTTCAGGACATTGGGATGGGAGAAGACTCTTTTGGACATGACCCCCCAAACACAGGAAACAAACACAGACAGACAAATGGAAGTGCATTAAACCCAAAAGCTTCTGCACAAGAAGAGGAACAACCAAGTAAAGAGACAAACTACAGAATAGGAGAAATTGTTTGCAAACTTTACATCTGAAAAATGGTTAATATCTAAAATATATAAGGAACTCCAAAAACTAAGTAGCAAAAATATAAACAAAAAAGAAAGAAAAACACTTATCCAATTTTTTAAAAATGGTTAATAGACGTAAATGGAGATTTCTCAAAAGAAGGTATACAAATGACCCACAGGTGTATAAAAATGCTTAATATCACTAATCATTAGGGAAATGCAGTTCAAAACTTTAGTGAATTACCACTTTCCTCCATTAAGAATAGCTATTATCAAAAGGATACAAGGTACCAAGTGCTCATGAGGATGTGGAGAAAAGGGAATTCTTGTACATTGTGATGGGAATGTGAATTATATTATATTATTATAGCACTGCGAAAAAAAGTATGCAAGTTCAAGTCCCACAAACATTTAAAAATATCACTACCATTTGATTCAGAAATACCACTTCTGAGTATTTATCTGAAGAAAATAAAATCAATATCTTGAGGAGACATCTGCTCTCCCATGTTTATCAAACACCACTTCATAGAGAAGAAATGGAAACAGCTGAAGTTTGTCCATCATCTGATGAATGGATAAAAGAAAATGTGGTACATATACCTAAGGGGATATTGTTCAGCCACAATAAGAATGAATTGGAGATCATTAGGTTAAGTGAACTGAGCAAAGTACTGCATGATCTCACTCATGTGGAATCCAAAAAAATTTGATCCACAGAGTTGGTAGTAGAATGATGGTTGCCAGACTCTGGAGAGAGTAGGAGGAGGGTGGGAAGGTTGATCAATGGGACTAAGTTATAGTTAGTTTAGGTAATAATTTCTGATGTGATGTTGCACTGTAGGGTGACTGTAAAGAACAATAGTGTACATTCCATCTAAAAAAGAAATGATTTTAAATGCCTTCACCTTAAAGTAATGATAATATTTGAGAATATTTTATTTAACTTTATTAAACTTTACACAATTAATAGATGCTGTAATATCACATGATCCCCAATAATGCATGCAGTTAAAATTTTTAATTTAAAAGCATTTTTATTTTGGAACAGTTGGTAGAACCGAATAAAAGAGAGGAAATAGTTTTGCTTGGCTCCAGCTTATCACTTGTTCTCCATTGGTTATAATTTATCCCATAGGGTAAAATTCCGGCATTTCTAGGTTGCATGATGCAGCCCCATATGCTGTATGTAGCTCCAGGGTGCAAGGTCTCACGCCCTATGGCTCATTGTTCAAATTTGGAAATGGTGGGCAAAGCCCGAAATTTCAGGGATATATTATATTGGTGGGTTTGAATTGTCACTGGCCAAGGGTAAAACTCTAGAGTTGTCTAAGGGAATCTGAAGTGATGCATAAAATTGGGCTAATTATGGCCTTGTTGTTTTTGAAGCCATAATAATTGTGGTACCAAGATCAGCACAAGACCACCGCTATTGCCACCTTTTACCACTTCTGGTGCTGTTTATAAGATGGTTTGGTGAGGCCCTGTTACCTATTTAGTGAGGGGACTCCTGTGTTTGCCATCACCAATAAAAAGCTCAAGGAAGGTGTCAAATCTGAGAATAACGATCATATTAATTTGAAGGTGGTGGTGCAGGATGGTTCTGTAGTGCAGTTTAAGAATAAGAGGCAAATACTACTTAGTAAACTAATAAAAGCATATTGGAAATGACAGGGTTACTTCAATGAAGCAGGTTAAATTCCAATTTGACAGGTAGCCAATCAATGAAACAGACACATCTGCATGGTTGGGGACTGGGGATGAAGCTACAATTGATGTAATCCAGCAACAGACAAGAGGTGTCTGTTAAAAATTGGAACCGTCTACTTGACTCCAGAAGTCTGGTTTTTTTTTTTTTTTTGGGGGGGGGGGCGGGTTGCTGAGGCTGTTTTTACAGTCCAAGAATACATTCTCAATTAGAAAACTGCAATTTAGTTCTAACCACATCCTAACCACTATAGTATTCCTTTCTGTATTCTTTCATTCTTCTCTTTCCCATTCCTTTATTGTACATTAATTAATTGGTGTTTCTGCACCATTTTATTGCATTAAAGAAAAACTATTGGCTGATAGAATGGGGAAAAATAGTGACTGTGTGAAAATATCTAATTTCTGCAACAGTAGCATGCTCATTTAGTTCTTATCTATGTATTCTATAAGGTATTGTGCTCTCACTGCTTTAACGACAAAAACAAAAAGAAAATACTTGTATGCCCTGTTCGATTGCAGACCTTTAGTGTTTTTAAATTTATTCTTGTAGAATCAAAGGCAATTTTATAATTATTTTGTACATAGTTGTTACGTATAGGGCAATCTGACTTTATGTAGGGCTAAATCATTCTAAAAAATTCTAAATAGTTTTCCCCTTAAGTACCTTGTTTAAATAAACTTTTTTTTTTTTTTTTTTTTTTTGGTATTACTAGGGATTGAACTCAGGGACACTTAACCATTGAGCTGCATCCCCTGTTTTGTTTTATTTTGAAGACACAGTCTCACTGAGATGCTTAGGGCCTCACTAACTTGCTAAGGCTGGCTTTGAATTTGAAATCCTCCTGCCTCAGCCTCACAAGCTGCTGGGATTATAGGTGTTAAACTTCTTGTCTCTTTTTTTTTATTAGCACATGAAAGATCGTAAGCAAATTTACCAATTAATATGGAAAATGTATTTAATAAAACACCAGCAGAGTCCAACAAAGTATTATAATTATTTCTATGTACTTCTATATACATATATGTATCTGTGTATATATACCTATGTATGTTTATGTTTATATGTATAGATATGTTTATATGTGTAGATACATTTAAACACATACAAAGTTGTGTTTGCATAAAGAAATAATTATTTGTTATTGGAAAGTCTAATAATAAAATTTAATATTTTACTGCACCAAGAGAAAAAAATATATCATTTCAATAGATGTAAAACATTTTGATCAAATTCATATTCCTTTCTTGGTTTAGGAAAAACACCCAATAAACCAAAATAAATAAATAAAAGGAAATCTCAGCAATATATATATTATCTATAAAAATACATAACAAACAAATCTAATGTTGAAATGTAAAAATCATTCTCTTTATAATGAGACAAAGTGACACATGATTAAAGTTTCTATTCAGTACTTTTCTACCTTCCTAGGAAAGTATTTTGAGTAAAGAAAGAAATTAAATTTATAAGATTTTAAAGGAAGAAACAAAAGTTTCTTTTTTCTTTAGTTATTTAAAAATGACATATTGGGATAAGTAAATAAAGTTCACCTTTGTCATATGGAACTGTCATTCTCTTCTATGATCTCCCAAAGGTAGGAGGCAAAACACATGTTTCCAGGTCCTGTTGTAGCTAGAAACATCATATGACTTGTAAGTAGACCAATGTGAAAAAGAATCCCATCTGAAATGAGTTATGAGGAAACATATTTTTTTTAGGGATTGTTCCTTTATGCTCATGATGGTAGTGGCAGAGGTACCAAAACCACGTAAATTTTGCCAAAATTAATTTACAAATTCAATGCATTTCCAATCAAAATACACAGAGAGTTTATTAAATTTGATAAATAATCTCCAAATTGTATTCAGAGCCAAGTTCTAATTTTGAAGATGAATAACAAGGTAAAGGAATTTTTCTTCCTAACAAGCAAGACCTAAATTTATTATATTAGGTTTATAATACAATTATTAAAACAGGTGTAGAAAAATAAGACCAATGAAATGGAATAGAGAATTGTAGAATATGCCTATGTGAAACACTAGCAAAGCAATACGGAAAGGTTGGATTATTCAATAAATGATGTTTTATAGAAATTGGTTTATTTTTCTGTGGAACAAGTATCCAATTGGTTTATTATGTTGTAACATGTAAAAAATTAAAATCCAGTTAGAATAAATATGCAGAAAATAATAATATCAAACACTTATTTGTTGCTCATTATGTGCTGGGTATCATGATAATCATTTTACATATGCCAATTCATTTAAAATTCATAACAACCCTGAGAGATATACCATTAATATCATTCTCCTTTCATAGGTCAAGAGATGGAAGCAAAAAATATTCACCTTATCTCAGGCTAAGAAGAGCTGACTATGATTTGACTCAGGTAGGCTGCCTCTTGAGTCGGTTTTAAATTACTGTACCGAATTGCCTCCTTTTTGTGCTGAAAGTAGGGACCCTTCTTAAAACAAGATCCAAAAAGTACAACCCCAAACTGATAATTGGATCCCATTAAAATTAAGAACTTCTGTTTATCCGTGGAGAATAAAGATGGTGAAAACACAAGCAGGAGAAAATACATAAAGAGTTCCCAGCTGGATGTGGTGGTGTATGCCTGTAACCCCACTGACTTGGGAGGCTGAGACAGGAGGATCATCAGTGGGAGGCTTGCTTAGCAATTTAGCCAGACCCTGCCTCAAATTTTTTAAAAAAATTAAAGAAAAAAAAAGAGCTCCTAGGATCCATAAGAAAAAGACCAAAAACCCAACTGAAATATGCGAAGTGACAGAAAGTCATTTCACAAAAGAGGAAACTTGAATGGCCAATAAAAGTTTACATATATTCAGTTACTATTATTCAAAGAAATGAAAATGCAAATTTTTAAAATGACAAGGTTTCATATTCATAAGACTGCCAAAAATTAAATATCTGTCTTTCCTAGAAATTTGCCAAAATCTGAAGCACTCTCATATTTGTTGTTAAGAGTATAATTGTTACAATCATTTTGGAAAGTGTTTTGGCAATAATTAGGAAAGTTGAAGCTATTCAAACTTTGTGACCTAATCATTGCACTCTGGTCTCTGCTATTTGAAGACACCTATCATGTTTTTGTTTGTAAAGAAACAACTAAAGAAGGGGAAAGAAACATAATTGCAACTCCCAATGGGGGAAAAATTGAAAATGGCAGTGTCTGCTACCTCTTGATATTAGCATTATTTCAAAACACTCTGGAACTACTGAAGGGGATCAAAAAAGGAGAAATGATAATAAGGAAGATTATATATTTGAATACAGCTTTAATCTCACCAAAGGTTTTGCTTTGGGGAGGTTGGGGTTATTTCTAAATGATACATATGTTGCCGTGGCTCAGAGGTTTGCAGTTGAAATTAGGATCATCAGGTCAGCAATTTATATGTCACATGGACCGGGAGTAGCATGAATGTACTTGGCACCTTAGGAGAGAGTAAAAGTGGAGCTGGAAATGGAAATTTACCAAAGGCAAACCATATTTTTTCTTTTTCAATTGTGCTTAGACTTTTCTCAGTCACAGAGCTTTCTGGATAGGGAGAAGTTTTAGATAATGTAATCCAACCACTTCACTTACAGATAAGGAAACTGAAATTCAGGAAATGTCAGGAATTATCCAAATTTGCAGTTATGCAATGGTAGAGCCACAGCTGTACTCCAGGCTGGCTAAATCCAGCTCAAAGCACTTTTTATTGAACTAAACTTCAATTTGGTTTAGGCTATGAGTCATAAAAATATGCAGTCAACTGCAAACCCAGAGCATAAAAGGACTCAGGGAAGCCTTAAATGAAATTGAATTGTTTTACTTCCTGATAATTATTTAGAGTAGATATTTATTTGATTTCTTTAAAAACTTATTTTCATGAATATACCCTTACTCCGTTAATGCAGGAAGTGGTTATAGACAATGGGATGACCAGATAGTAGTAGTTGACCCACACTGGAGAGACAAACCAAAACCATGACTGTACAGTTCAAAATAAATGTGACATACACTGGTATTCATCAGATGCAGAGGCCATTACACCAGGTCGTCTTAGAGGGCATCATTCCTTTGAGCAATAACAACTTCAACCAAGAGATGATATGTTGAAAGAAATTTTAAAAACTAACTATATGTGTGTATATACTTATTTATTTTTTTCTTCTTGGATATGCAAATGATGTTTTAAAAATACCTGAAAAAAGAGAGGTAGAACCTGATAGCAAAATAGCTGTTTTGACACTGATAGCAACTATGACTTTATCCTGAGGAAAAAGCTCAAGGGTGTTGCAAAGACCTCTAAACTAGTAGGTCAAAGGAACCAACAGGGGAAATGTTAAATTGCTTTGCTCTCAACTGCCCTAAATTACTACTCACTGCACCCCACAAGAGAAAACATCTATTAATAGTTTTTTCCCATTATTTTCAAAATAGCCTAAATATATGTTGGGCTGTCTTTGTCAAGTAATGTAAGTTATTTATTGGATGTTTATTAGACATTGAGAAAATGCTTTAACGTGGTAAAGTTTAATGATCACACAACAATCTCAATTTTTTTAGACTGTAAAATGTTCTAAAGATTATACCCAAATGGTAATATTAATAATTTAGAAAATATCTAGTTTAGTATTTTACTGTTCAAATAATGGAAAGTCTTTAATGTCCCACAAATAAATCCTCATTAATGTTAAAACTCTTATTTCACTCTTTTGTAGCTGCATGTCAAGTTTATTTAGGCAGACATATAGCTACAAATTCACCTAAGCCAATAGATGGGTTGCAGCACCAAACACCAAATGTTACTAGAGTTGCTTAAATCTTGGTAAGTAAAAATGATCCTTAAAAAATGATACTTCAGGCAGTACAGGTAATTTGTGTGGGACAACCTGATGGGTGAGTCTCAACTTTTATTTTCATAAGCTGGAAAATTCTGTTCTGATATTGATGATAATCAAGGAAGGACAGTTGAGAATCAATAGTGTTATAACATGAAACACAGAGGTTACATTTGTTAATTAAATTATTCAACTATTTCATTTTCTTTTAGTGTATATGCACATTAACAATAAAATAATAGTTAATATGGGGAAGTAAAAAGGAAACTGGAAAGACCAAACCATCAACTGATTCTCTGCAAAATAAAAGATATGACCAAGGGTTGCGAGTATAGTCATTTATCATGTCAGCTCACTTCTCGTAGTTATATTCCTGAGACAGAATGTTAAGGTCACCATTTGATATAGAAGAAATTGGAAACCACCAGTGAGAGCAAATGTTCAGGAGGTCAGTGCACATTAGATTTAAAGGTCTTTAACAACTGTGTGCAGATCACATGTAGAAAGTGATGTGATAGCATCTCTCGTGAGGTTACATTAGTAAAAAGTCAACCCCAGAAGCAAAAAAACTATGTAGTGGTATTTCAGAAATTGTAATTCAGTTCATATGTAAGAGATCCATTGTGGTATTAGGTACATTTTTTTTTTTCAGTGTTCCTCCTGCTTATTTGTTTTTAAGGGTTTTAGAGGACATGCACTCTTTCTTTCTGGCTCAGCTAATCTCTTGCATGCTATTGAATCTAACCTCATAAATTTCCAAAGCATTACTATTTCAGAAATGGGTAAATGTTCTGGGTGGGTTATCTGGAAGAGAAACCCTGTTTCTGTTATATATTTGATTAGATTGGAAACTATATGCTTGAATGTTTTTGTAACAGAGTTTGGGTATGTACTTGATAAATTAGAACCTTCATGGCTTTAATGAGATTTTACTTTGGCAATTTAGATTATTTACCCGTAATATTTTGAAGTTTATCATTCATAACATAGGGAGTTTTAATATAATTCATTTTAGCAATTCCTGAATGCATATTTACTAGAGCTGAGGAAATGAGTAGGGACTCCTGAGATATAAACAAGAATGAGAAAACAATTGCTTCTTTCAGGGTGCTCCTCCTCTTCAAGTCAGGGAGATGAGATAATACAGAAATGCATGCAATGTCAAATTATGATGATTGTCTTCCTAATAACATTTTATGTCTTTTATTATTTTCTAGTAATTTTTTTGGTATTAACTAAGTGCTGTGATCAAATTAAACATGTAGCCAAACAGAATTATCGATGTATTTCACTACGACATATCATGTAGGAAAAATCCAAAATACTAAATGATTTAAGAACTACTTATATTTTGTTCTAGAATTGTTTTGTTTTCATGCATAAACAGTCCTCCTGTACTGCCTTAGGAATGCATGAAATAGCATACAAAATTAATAAAGCCACATCATAATACCCAACCCTCAAGATGATTGATAAATTTCCCACCTGTTTGCTTAATTGCTCTCCATTCCCTCATAGAGACAGCAACAACTTTGATATAAACAACATTTAAAATAACAGTGTGTGATCAACATTATAATTTAAAAATTATGACTTATAACACATAAACTAAAATTGTGTTTTAGTTTCATTTGTTTGAGCCATTGGTAGTAAGGAGTAGTAAAAGGAAGCCAGAGAAGAGTGTTAACATACTCAAAATTAAATTATAATACTTTGAACCATAAAATAACTACGATTATTTTATTTTCACAGAATTAGTGGTATAAAAAATTTCCTTGTAAATAAAGTTAATAATCTTGCAATACAATACAAGGCATTAAGGCAAAGGACTCTATCTTAATGAATTTGCTAATCATGCCAATTCCAGAAACAACATATTGAATTATCAATATATCTATATATTGATCTAGAAATTTGAAGATCTAGAGATTCAAAGGTATTAAAAAAGGAGATATTCCAGGTGAGGGACATACCATGAGTTTATAGCCTGATGCCGAATCTAGTTTGGTTCCTGAATGCTTTAAACATTTAGCCAGAGCAGAAGGAAATAGATTTTTATAAACAAAGTAACTCATAGGGAAAGACATGATTCTACATATCTATACATAATTATTAAAATGGATACTAAAGGTCTGAATCCTATTACTTAATCCTTCCTACATCTTACTTAGTCAGATCTGATTCTCCTAGATGGGTAGAATGGCTTCCTGTATCACATCAGGGGTTTGGAAAAGGAAGCACTTCAAGAGGGTTTTTGTATATTTGGTGTTCCGTGTGTTCCACACTGTCTGGAACATTTCGTGCTCCTGGATATATAGTTTGGGGAGGCATTGAAAGTCATGAGTCCTGTTCTTATAATTTCATTAGATAACATACAATTTCAAAATTATTATTCATTCTCAAATTCCCAGAGTTGAATTTCCAGTTTGAGTAGTTGCCTCATATTACATTTTCAAGGAGGTAGCTAAGAATTCAGGAATCACATTTTAATTTTTATTAAATATCTACTTCACCACAGTTCTAATCTCATTTTCCTCTGCCTAAGGGACTCTATTGATTTGATAGTATGTCCTACTTCAAACTGATTTTAGAAACAGAGTAATTTGTTACATTTTTAGAAACTAGGTGAATCTGGAGAATTGGGCCAGAGAAGAATAACACAAATGACTTATCAAAGTGAAACCAAGAGACAGTGGAAGGGACATCCATCAAATAACAAATTAAAATCACTCTTCTTTTTAACTCTTGTCTCATTCTCTCCTATAGTAAAATTATAGTATCATTTCTTTTTCTTTTCCTTAATGGAAACGTGAAAATTTGAGATTTTTTACTTTCCATGTAGGCTGTAAAGTCTAATACCTGGGAGTCTTACTATGGAGTTGGCTTTGGGATTGGTGATACAGGACTGACATATAGATGAACCTTTTACCTTAAAATCAGTTCATTAAAATACATCAGAAAAGAAATACCTTCAGAGATCTTCAGACAAACTATTGGTTTCTATTTTTTGACAGTTTTCAGTATTTTTTAAATTAAACTTATTTTTTGCTGATACATAAAAATAAGTATTACCATTGCATATCTTAATAGGATACTATATAACGTTTTGATACACATCTGTATCTGGGCTCTACTTCAAAGGAAAGTCTTCAGAATCACAGAGAAGGCTTTATGAGATGACTGTGGGCAGCTAAGACACCCACGTGTCTCCTGAGCTGTTGGAGCGTGCCTGCCCTCACCAGCAATGGGACACGGAGCATGCAGCCATGGCTGCTGACTGCACAGGTTTCAGAGATAAAGTAAAGCATGTGGACATTTAGGCGCTGACTCCAGCTAAATTGGTTAATGACTAGTATCATCTAAATGAGGTAGCAAGCCGAAAGACTCATAATCTCTCCCCATGCGCAGATTTTAATTAAATAATTATAATGTCTTTGTTGTAATTATTTATCAGTAACTGTACTCATGAGTATTGCCTCTTTCGCCTTCATCTGTTCTGTCAGCTCAGCTGAACAATGAAACATTCACTTAGCAAAGACAAGGGGAAAATGAATGATTCTTATTCACCACAATATAACACTTGAAGAATTGTGTCAGTGAGGCAAGATTCTAGACTCTTTATTTATAACGCTGTCCATGGAGGAGAGGAAGACTTTCCTCATCTACAAGATGTTGTGGTTAGATGACATAGAGGCAGTTCATGTTCTAACTTTCAGATATGAAAGTCTCTGTGAAATTTCAAGAACATGATCAGAAGACGTGGTTTTTAAATATCTAACTTTGTAACAATTATATCCCTCAAAGAATGGCATTTTAAAAAATGGTTATTTCCTCTTTGGGTACCACAGAATCTATAGCCTGTAACAAAACATGAGTCTCAAAGAGTGAAATTCATAAGAAATTCAGAAAACAAAAATGATTAGGCAACAACCTTGTATCCCCAATATCTATGATGATTAAGAAGACATTTTAATTGATTTGTGAATTGAAAAATGGGGTCAGAGAGGAGACTACAGAGGGATTTAACCCATGTAAAAGAGAGCAAGATCTCTATGGCTGTCTTTTTTTTTTCCCTCTGAAATCTTAACTTTTTAAATAGGATTTACTTTTCTCCTTTTCTTCTGGGGACCCAAAAAGTAGGAAGTGGTTTAACTGTAATATGTGAGAATTGATTGTACTAAGTATATTTTGTGTGAAAGCAGAGTTTGTAGAGCATTATTATGAAAACCTTGTCTTTAAACTGCTCTGCTCTTCTGTAATCTTCCCTTTTCTGAGTACTTCTTTCTGTTAAAATGTATTTGAAAAATACAATTTTAGTTTGTTTTGCATTTAGTATAGGAATCTGAAAAGTGAAACAGTTCAGTAGTCAAAAAATAAACTGGGATAGATGTTTTCAAAAAACTTGAGTAGGTGAATATGTTAGTCCAAGATGTTCTTCAAGTGTCAATCACAAAGGTCATCACCAAATCTGACTAAAGAAATTTTAAGATAAGTCTGATTTCTAAGGTTACAAGGAATAGAGAAAACAATAAGGAAAGTTATGAAATTTTATTTATATGCATATTATTGTTCTGTGTCTGTATGAAGTTGAACATGTGAGAGATGTAGCTCCTTTAGTTTCTCTTAACAGTGCTTTGTACTTTTGTGTAATCTTGCTTATCTTATGAATTACTTTTTGGACACATGGATGTCCAGTGTTCTAGTACCACTTGAAAAGATACCTTTTCTTCATAGTATTGTCTTTGCTTGTTTGTCAAAGATCTGTACTTACTTAGGATTATTTCTGGCCTCACAGTTCTCTTCCATTGATCTATTCCTCTGTTCTTCCCACATCACCATACTGTCTTGAGAGGTACAGCTTTATAGTAGGGCTTGAAGTCAAGTAGTGTAAGTCTTTCAAGTATGTTCTACTTAAAGTGTCAAGTATAAATTTGGGTATTCTGAGTCATCTGCCTGTCCTTATAAATTTCAGAATCTGTTTTGTAACATCTACAACACAATTTGCTGGAATGCTGATTTGAATCATATTGAATCTATAGATGGAGTTGGAAAGAATTGATATCTTTTCAATATTGAAACTTCTTATTCATGAACATGGAATTATTCCATCCATTTAATTCTCTGATTTCCTTCACTAGAGTTGTGTGGTTTTCTTCTTATATATTTTGTACATATCTGGACAGTTTTATAATTATGTCATTTTTCTAAGTTGATAATGTAAATGACACTGTGTTTTTAATTTCAAATTGCACCTATTCATTACTAAATTAAAAAAATACAATTGACTTTTTTATATTAACTGTGAATTATTTTGCTAATAATTTCTTTAGAATTGTTGTGTCTGTTCTTAAAAGGTAGATTAAGATAGATTAGCTTACAATTTGGTATTCTTGCAACGCTTTTATCAGGCTTTTATATCAAAGTTATTTACCTTAGAATTTGAGAATTTTTTTTTATTTTTCTATTCTATGGGATAGTTGTACAAATTCACTGTTACTTTTTATGTTGGAATATTCAAAATATTATAGCAGAAGCCAAGATAGCCTAATATTTTCTTTTAAGAGAGGCTTTGAATTATATATGTGCTTTTTAAATTGGATACATAACTCTTTATTTTTCTATTTCTTCCTGCATCCATTTTCATAAACTCTGTTACATCAGGAGTTCTTCATTTATGAAAAGTCTCAGATTTATTGGTATAAACACATCAATTTATCATTTTAGATGTGTCTCACAAGTTTTGACAGATTGTTTCATTGTCATTCAAATATTTACTAACTTTCAAAGTATTTCTTTTATTCAGTAATTATCCAGAAATAAATGCTTAATATATAGCATTTGCATTTTATCTAATTGCTGGTTATTGATAATCCAACTTTATTTCATTGTGTAATTTCAATATTAGGATTTTTAATAATTTTATGTTTCAGAATAAAGTAAACTTTATTAACTGAGTCTTATATACTCAAAAATATTTTTCAGTTGTGTTCAATGTTCCATCTATATTCATTATAGTAAAGTTGTGGGTAATTTTCCTCTATTACTTGTGAATCCTCCACAGTGCAGTAAAGTTCTAAAACAAAAACAAAGGCAGCCTCTCTTTCAACAGTCAACAGCTAAGCAACAAGACTCCAGGGTCTATGGATAATTATTACTACCAATATTATAATGATGCTGGTTACTGTTACTTCAGCATTATCTTACCATTGTCTCCTTCAATAAGTAATTGTAAGAATTGGAAAATAGGCATAAATAAGATTGAACCAGAATCTACGAGAATCTGTAACAATCAATGTTGAGGGAAGGAGAAAAATATAGGGCTCCTTGACTTGTATTCCAGGTCAAATATAAAACTGGAAGAAGAACCCACTTTCTATTTTTCATTTTCTAGGGATTGCTGCAAAATATTATTATTATGTCATGATTTCATGCAGTTCTGATTTCTTTTTAGGAGAAGGGTGAGAAATATAGTTAAACAGTTAAAGGGACAGACAAAGAAAGGAAAGCTGAAGGTGTTTGGCCAGTGGAGGTGTTGGCTGCCAATGGTAGAGTGACAGTGAACTCCACCTTAGGATTTAGTGTTGAACAGTGAGAGCAAAGGATGGGTGGAGAATTTCCCATAAGCTCTGATTCATACCTCTCTTAGCCAGAAATTCAGAGTAAAGAAATCCATGTTCTTCCCAAAGCTTGAGCCCTTTGCTTAAGATACCAAGAAAAGAAGTAGGAGACATTGAATTATCCAAGTTAGTTGGCTTAACACAGAAAAAACACACTGGAAAATTTTGATTGCATGGCGAAACTGAGCTTCCTTTAAAGACATAAAGTTTCAGACTAACCATTCCTCTCATCTCCATTTCCAAGGGAGTAACTGGAGAGACTGGCAGGCTGCAAACTCTGGTGAATGACTTCCTTCATCCTCCACAACTGAGGCAGAGAAAATGCAGGTTTTCTGCTCAAAGTGGTGTGCTCATGTTTTTCCAACTACTTTTCCTCATCCACTAGCTTTGATTATTGCAAACCATGAGGATAATAGCCAATATTGATCAATCACTTTGAATCCAGCACTGAACTCAAAATGCTACATATTGCCTGATAACAACACAATGGGGTGAGTTCTGAACACTACATTTTAGAGAATGACTCTCAAGTTCACACAGCTAAAGCTGGGGTTGTGGCTCAGTGGTACAGTGCTCACCTAGCATGTGTGAAGCACTGGGTTCAATTTTCAGCACCACATATAAATAAAGTTCATTGACAATTTATATATATATATATATATATATATATATATATATATATATATATATTTATTTATTTAATCCTCTTTTATAAAAAAATTTAACCCACTAATAAGGGCTCTACACTTAATCATTCTCCAAAGTCTCTACCTCTTAATACCACCACAATGATTGAGATTCAATTTCATCATGAGTACTAGAGGGATGCTCTTCATGGCAATAGTTCTTCCCACCCCTGTGACTTTACGGTTTTCTGCATCCTTATATTTAGGGTGAGTCTCTTGTGAGTAACATTCATTTACATCTGTAATCCAGTATGACAATCCTTGTGATTTGTTTCAGTTTTTAATCTATTGAATTGCATCATATGGAATGACTATTTAATGGACAAATAAAAACAAATATTTGTAATTTCATGTTATTTGATCTAATAATTACTAATCTGTTTGCAGTTAGATGAAATTTTTTATATTCTTTAATTTACAGGGTAGTGTTACCTTCTGAATTCATCAGTCTTAACTATTTTATTTTTAATGATTTTTCTCCCATAAGAATGTGTTACTGATTTAGCATTTTTTACCCGTATGCTTAAGATGGAACCCAGGGTCTTATGCATGCTAGGTGCATATTCTACCACTGAGCTCCATACTTATAGCTTTACTTAAACCGTCTTTCTGTCTTCTATTGGTGGATAACCCAGAGATTATCCTTGATTTCTAAATGTCTAATATAAGTCAGTAGTTTTACTACTTCTCAAAAGATACACAGACTTAGAGAATTTTGACTCCATTTGCTCACCATCCTTTATACTATTGTTCCCTAGTAATTTATGTATTTTTGAACATTTTATAAACTTTTGTTTTAGAATAGTTTAAGTCAACACAAACATTACAAGAATATCACAAACTTCTCATGTACTGCAGTCCCTGTTTCCTCTCTTGATACCATCTTATACTATGCTACTTTATCTCCATTTATGAGTCAATATTGACTCACTGTTAAGTCTGTACTTCTTCAGATTTTCTTAGCTTTTGCTCAAATCATTTTCTTTTCATATTCCAAAGGCTTTTTTATAGGAGACACATTTTATTTACTTGTCTTGTTTCTTTAGACTCCTGTAGAAGTTTTCTCAGAATTCATTGTT
The DNA here is from genome assembly GCF_048772815.1 of Callospermophilus lateralis. Taxonomy (NCBI): domain Eukaryota; kingdom Metazoa; phylum Chordata; class Mammalia; order Rodentia; family Sciuridae; genus Callospermophilus; species Callospermophilus lateralis. The sequence goes on along the minus strand of NC_135305.1, from coordinate 40,197,721 downwards.
TTTGATGACCTTAGAGATTTTGAGTAGCACAGGTCAGATATTATTTTTAATGTTCTTCAATTTGTATTTGCCTGACAGTTTTCTCATTATTAAACATAGTGTGTAGTTTTGGACAGGAATAACAGATATAAAATGCCTTTTTCATCAATGTCAAAAGATTTTATTAGTAGTGATATTGATTATTATTATTATTATTATTATTATTAAGAATGCCAACCTTAATCATCCTGTTAAAGTACCATTTGCCATGTTTCTTTGCCTTTTCATACCTTCTTTAGAGGGAGGATACCATGCAGAGTGAACATTTAAAGAATAGGGAGCCATGCTTCTTCTTTAAAAGGCAAAGCTACATGCAAATTAATTTTTCTGAATGGTAAATTGCTCTATTATTTCACATTTAATCATATATTATATCAGCATGAGCTCCTTGACATTTATTTTACTCTTTGGATTATCATCTAATATTGCATTATCTTGTTCAAGTTGTTTCAGCTATGGTCATTAGGAGTTCTTTTAGTTGGTGCCTATGTCCCTCTTGACAGATCCCGCTGTTTTAATCTTTGAATAATTCCTTAGTTTCTGATGTTACAAAATAATTCAGACTTTTCTTTTATATTCTCCACTCCATCCCTAGAAACAGCTGTTTCTTCAGTGACTTCTATTCCTTTTATTGGAATATGACAATAGGAAACAGGATCTTCATGCTGGGCATGGTTGTTGCTACTGGAGTGTTGTTGCTTTCACGCCTTCTCAACAGACAGGTAGGTGACATCTGTGGTGTGAACACACGTCATAACTATTCACACTGCCTAGGTCATCATCTGTGTCTATATTAAACTAAATGCGAATTCATACTGATGTCTCTAACTCTTGACTGTACCATATGGTTCATTCCTAGTTTTTGGCCCTTCCTTATCTAACATCCCTTTGCAACAGTAAGAAATTTGGCTCTCACTATCCCTCATCTATGTGTTTATTTTCTCAATCCCAGTATACATGGATACTAGTATCAGGCTCTACTCCCCTAGGAAAAAATAAACTTTTATCAATTACCACAGTGCTTATGTATATATCTGATATGTATAGATCCAATAGTGTATTATGTACAGATCCAATAGTCCTTTGTCCTACAGTTAACCATTTTCCACTGCTTCTCAGGTACCCCTGTCTTCCTTCCATGAAGTTATCACATTCATAACAAACTTACTTGGCCACAGTCTACATTCCAACTTGAAGCCCATGATATTGTAATTGATTTTTTGAATTGCATGCATCAAGGATTTGTCCTTGATGCTGTAAGGTTCTATGAGTTTTGACAGATACAGAGTTCCCTCTCTCTTAATTATACATGTATTTTAAAATCCCACAAAATACTAATATTATTTTTATATTCACTATGCATTTTCATTTAGCCACATACTTACATTGCCCCTTGCTGTTTAATTACTAGATTTCTTTCTTCTATTTGTGATTTTAGACCTTTTGCCAAAAAAATTCCCTTTGGTATTTCCTTTAACACTGGTTTGCAGGGGATAACTCTTCAACTTTCTGCCTCACAGTGTATTTATTTCACTTTAATTTTTTCAGGCAATTTCTGATAGTTCTATTATAAGCATAACCTTATAGATAAGGGATCTTCATTGAAATCCTGGAGAAACCACCAGGTCTTCTCTTTCTTTCTGGTACCTGTATTTGAGTGTTAGCCTTCCCATAACTGTGAATCTTCTGTAAGCTCTGCTTAGCTTCTCAACTCTTAAGGAACTGGCATATGGCCTTGATGGAAGAAAAGCCAAATGTGAGGCTCACTTTTTGCTTTTCCCTTGAAACCTGCCCCTCAAATCCCTTGTTGCTGCCACGTGAACTTTCCAATTACTTTAAGAGACTCACAAAATCATCTAGCTTTTCTAATTGTTCTCATTAAAAGAGTTAATGTTAAAACAACTAGTCAACCACACAAAAATTCTAGAACAGCAATTTAAATTTCCTCAAGTGTGGAAATTTCTGTCTCATATGCAGCTGTGTTTGAAATTTTTGGCATTCTAGAACACGATTTTAGTGGTTGCTTGTGTGATGTCATCCTCAGTTAGTTTGACTGTAAAATAATATCCTTGCTCATTATTAAAAATATATTGTTCAATAATATTGCATTAGTTTTATAAGATGATATTAGGTAGAATGGTGAAGGCTACATATTTTTCTAAGGTACACAATTATTGACATTTAGTTAACATTCCATTTATTATTTTGGCATGTCTGGTTGTCTTCTGATTATTCCTGACTTGAAAAGTTTTTTTTTTTTTTTTCTGGGAGATGAACCTAAGATCCTCATTTTTAGCAGAAGGGAATTCATTGTTTTTCCCTCTTTTTATTTTTAGGTCATATAGATCCCAAATGCTTTGAAGTTGTAAAAATGTTATAATTATATCTGCAGTAAATTCAAGTTAGCAAATGCGACATGTATTAACAATAATTTTCCCCTGTATATGTGGACACTATTTCTTTATGACTAGACTTAATTTTGCAAGGCATTGTCTAGAATGTATGATGAACACCACAAATACATAAAAAAAAGTTTAAAGGCTGTTTTACAGATACTATTAATATTTTTTAAAATTAAATATTGAAGCAATAAAATGCATTTATCTGTTGTTGAAAAAAAATTTAACTCCTATATATGTGTGTGAAAAAAGGGTAATGGAGAACAATTTCATATTTCAAATTACCCCCCCCCCCAAAAAAAAGCGCCTAAAATGTTTTAAATGTGAATTGTTACACTTATAATTGAATTATGTTTAAATTAATTTTATTGGGCTGGGGATGTGGCTCAAGGAGTAGCGCACTCGCCTGGCATGCGTGCGGCTTGGGTTTGATCCTCAGCACCACATACAAAGAAAGAGGTTGTGTCCACCGAGAACTAAAAAATAAATACTAAAAAGTTCTCTCTCTCTCTCTCTCTCTCTCTCTCTCTCTCTCTCTCTCTCTTTCTCTTTTTTTAAAAAATAAAATAAATTAATTTTATTTCCCATTTGACATGATGCTTTTACATATTTATGAGGTACAATGTGATGGTTTGATTCATGATATATTGGTAATGGTCAACTCAGGATAATTAGTATATCATTATCTTAAATTTTTATCATTTTTTTTAGAAATAAATTCACTAATACTAGAACAACTGGAAAATTATCAAAATAATTTTTTCTATCTTTACTCATTTGTCATTTCTTTATGGTAAGACATTCAAAATAATTTTGTTGAAAAACTGGAATGAATCTGATCTAAGTTTCCCATGTATATATATGAATGCACCACAGTGAATCTCACCATCATATACATCCACAAGAATGAGATCCTAATTAGAATAAGATATATTTCATGCTTGTATAAATATATCAAAATAGATTCAATTGTCAGTATAACTTAAAAGAACAAATAAAAAAGTCACCCTACAGTGCAACAGAACACCCAAACTCCTTACTCTCATATTACTGTAACTTATTCCCCGTTGATTGACCTTTTCATGTCTCACCTGATCCCCTACTATAACTGGTATCTGACAACCACTATTTTACTCTCATATTCTGTAAGACCCAATGTTTTCAGCTTCTACATAGAGTGAGGCCATGTAGTAGTTATATTTCTGTGCCTTGCTTATTTCACTTAGTGAGATATTCTTCAGTTCCATCTAGGTTGATGCAAATCACAGGATTTCATTCTTTTTCATGGATAGGTAATATTCATTGTGATTGTGTACCACATTCTCTCTCTGTTTATCAGTTGAATACTTTAGTTGTTTCCATTTCTTGGTTTTTTTGAAGATAATTTTAATACATATAGGAGTATAGTTGCCTCAATGACACTGATTTGATTTCCTTTGGATATATACCTCAGTAGCGGGATTGCTGGATACCGTAGTTTTTTTAAAATTTTTTATTTTTTAAGAAACTCTATGCTGCTTTCCCTAGTGGCTATACTAATTTATTTTCCCACAAACAGCCTACAAGGATTCCCTTTTCTTCACACACATACACCAGCACGTTTTATGTTTCATCTTTTTGATAAAAGCCATTCTAACTAGAGTGAAATAACATTTCATCATGATTCTGATTTGCATTTCCCTGACTTTTTTTTTTTTTTTTTTTTTTTTTGCTACAGTGTTACTCAAATTCCTTATGTTTTGGCTATTAACCCTTTGTTAGACATATAGTTTGCAAATATTTTCTCCCATTTTGTTTGTTGATTTTTCATACAGTTAATTGTTTTCTGTGCTGTGCAGAAGCCTTTTAGTTTGATGTAATCACACTTGTCCAATTGTGCTTTTTTTTTTAAAGAGAGAGAGAGATAGATAGATAGAGAGAGAGAGAGAGAGAGAGAGAGAGAATTTTTAATATTTATTTTTTAGTTTTCGGCAGACACAACATCTTTGTTTGTATGTGGTGCTGAGGATCGAACCCGGGCCGCACGCATGCCTGGCAATCGCGCTACCACTTGAGCCACATCCCCAGCCCTCCAATTGTGCTTTTGTGAAAAATTATACTTATTTCAGGAAACATAATATGATAAACTAATTTTTGCCATTGTGCAATATCCTCTTAATCCTGGTCTACATTTAAAAATATTCTATGATGTTAAAAAGGCTAATGTTTATTTATTTAGTGGTGCTGAGGATTGAACCCAAGGTGATTTTTTAAAAAAACATTAATTTTTTTTAATTTAAAATTTTGAGACAGGGTCTTCCTAAGTTGCCTAAAGTTCTTGCCAAATTGTTGAGAATGAATTTGAGGATATTGTTGAGGATAGTCTGGAACTTGTGATCTTCCTGCCTCAGCCACCAGTGTTGCTGAGATTACAGGCATGTGCCACTATGCCTAGTTAAATTTTAAAATGTAATCCAAATTCAATAAAAATGAACATTGAAGTCTTAGTGGGATTAAGAGGGCAATGGAGGTTTTTTTTAATCATATATATTAAATAAACCTTAAATTATATTTGTATATTCCCAATCACAAGAAAATGTTCTACTGAAACAGACACATTTAGTAGAATTTTACAAATATATGTTGCAGCACCATCTAGCAAACTCCTAGTGTATTTACCACATCACAAACATTTTGTTCTTTTTCAATTGGTGAATAAAATATTTTGTGAGATATCTTTAGAGTCATGAAGAGCCTTAGCTTTTGTGAAACAGGGGAAAAGGCCTCAAAGATAAATCATTAGAAATATATTCCATATTTATATTTTTCAATTCTGTTTATCACATATATATGATAAACAGAAATTTTAATAAATTTTAATAAAATTTAAAATTTAAAAATTTTTAAAATTTTAATAAAATGAAATTTTATTGCATGAATAAAATTCATATGCTTTTTTAAACCATGACTCCTCGCATACAATCTTAACCTGTCAGTATTTAAAATTTTATTTGTCTATCTACAAAATAAAATTAAAGCCTTGTCTATTATATGTAGCTAATATGATAAAATGGGGAAGTTTATAAATCAACATTTATATCACCATTTCTGATAACAGTGTAGATGGCCTATTAAATTGAAAAGACCATAGTGTATAGACAAATATGAATTTGGAGATAAACCAACATATATTTTAATGACTGTAGGCAAATTATATAACCTCCCTGAATATTACTATCCTGAGCTTCAATATGCTATTAATAATAATTACAAAAATACGATTTTGAGAAAATGTACTTTGCACAGTATATATTTCAATGGATCATTTTTCATAATCTGTCTACTATTTAATTTATTTCTGACTATTTGGCAAGTCAATCTGTAAAGAAAGTAAACAAAAAATTTTTACCTAATCGAGCTGAGCATGGTGACACCTGCTTATAATCCAAACTATTTATATAGACTCTTTATAAGTCTATTTGTTGTAGGCTGATGTTTGGAAGGCTGAGGCAAGAAGATCATGAGTTCAAAGCCAGCCTCAGCAATTTAGTGAAGTCCGGCTGGGAATATTGCTCAGTGGTTAAGCACTCCTGGGTTAAATGTTGGTACAAAAAGAAAAAAAAAAGTCCAATTGGTTTTGGCTGATGTGGCTCATTGTCTAATTTTTGATAAAAGTTAACACATTTTGCCTGACAAAATAATCATTTCTGTCAGTTTGGAAAATTTGTTTTTAGTCAGAAAAAATCAACCACCTAATTAACTGAATATTTCTATTTTCCCCTCTGGTCTAAGTCTACAATCATATCTGGAAGAAATCACTTTAAATGAAAAAAAAAACTGAATTCCAACAGAACATGATGAAAATAACAAGGTAATTTTTAGAAATGAAAGAGAGTTAAATTTTTTTTTTTTTCCACAAAGCAAACGTACAAAACAAAGAGCCCGTAGGATATTTTGTATAGAAATGGTTCTTATGGTGTGGATTGATAGCTGATTTGAGCTTGGGACACAGGCTGAGTCACAAGCTCATAATGTCAGCCTGTCAACTATCACATTTCTCAAACACAGCATCCGGTTACTTTGGACAGGGAATGGCCTGTTGGATCCTGACAGCTCCCTCACTGCCAGCAAGCTTATAACAGCTGAAGGATGAAAATGGTAACCTTTCCATTTAGCACTGACAGAGGTTCTGCCCAGAAACCCCAAACCTGGGAGACGCCAGGGAAGTTTTGCTCAAGTCAAAGTTACAGCTCTGGTTTTATTTTATTTTCTGATCTTTTTTTTTTTCATTGTCAAAAAAGGAAAGGGATATTTGCCTATACCAAATAGACTATTTATAAATACAAGCAAACATGAACAACTTTGAAAGCACCAATGGAGTTCTATGATGAAAACTCTCAGGTCAATTCTTTTGCCTCCTGCATTAACATCTAAATATCTCCATTTTGACATAGGAATGAAAGGGAACTCTTTTATGACTGGACTATATAAAAGTGACAGAAAGAAATTAGCAGTAAAGTCTTTTTAGGAAAGGTTGGCCTCTTGGGCATAACTAAGCAACCTCTGAGAAACAGACAGTGGTATTTCAATACTTGAGCACCATGCTTTGCTAGGTTTTTTCAGACATTACAAGTAACGTATTGTTTAGTTGTACCCATGTACACCATTAAATGCATCACAGTGTGGCACGGATTCAGCAAGTTTCAGTCATAACATGCCAGCTGGAGAATATTAAGGGGGGAAAATCCGTTTTCAATTTCTGCTTAATGTTCTGGTGAAAATAACGTAAGTCACTTCTGTGAATGTATTTACCTTCCAAACACTATAATTGCTATTCAATATATAGGTAATAAAATAGAATTTTCAGTAATGTGGCATTTGCTTACTCCATCTTCTTTATTCTTTCTTTTTTTTTTTTGCATTCCTTTCTTACTCTTCATTGATGCATATAAGTTTCAACATGTTTCTTTTACTTATAGTTAATTAACCTTAACACTAGACTGACATTTGCAAGGTTTACTGGAGCAACAAAAGTGTCTTTGTAGGCAAGAATTATACAAACACCATGAATGTATTCTGCAGTTGTTTTCTTGCATATTTCATGGCTATTAAAGCCTCCTGCTGATCTTTCACAATAATTACTATGGCCTAAGAAAAGATGTGTATTTTTCATTTTTGTCATGAAGATAATTTTCATTTGCTTTGCTGCTCTAACCACTAAAATCTACCCCAAGGATTCCTCCTTGTCTACTGAGCATGTCTACTAAGAACTGCTCCATATTTAACTCCCTCTTAGATCACACCATGGCTTGAGAATTCTTTTAATCTCTTTTCCATTTATAACTGTACTGCTTGACCTTTTTCAGCAAGGTGTCTTGTATATAAAATGTCAGTGAGAGGATTACAGACATGGGACAAAGATATAGTTTAATTAAAAAAGGTCCTGTGAGATTGAAAAAGGTTACTGGCCTAGATCACAAATATTTAATGCCAGATGACTATTTATGAGGCTAAAAAAGAAAGAAGGAAAAAAAAGAAAAAGAAAAAGATTACTGACCATTTGTAATTGACCAACTGTTAAATCTACAATAATTAGATTACACTTCTTATTTAAACTTTTGATTTGCCTTTACAATAAATAAAAACATTTAAGGCATGAGCCATGGCAGTTACAAAATGAAAATTAATTTCAATTTCCTATAAGTGAGACTATATAACAGAAGTCTATAGACTTGGCTAGTTTTAATGTCAAGGTCTGAATATTTAAAAAAATATTTCATTGCTCAAAAGTCATTTATGTATGGACTATATGGATTGTTGCATGTAACCCCACAACAGGTGGCTTTCTCATTCATTTATTCTTCCATCAATCTCATGTATATGTATAAACATATAAGTCAAAATATTTTACAACTGATTTATTTAACCACTGATTTGAAAATGCAACCAATTACTCAGAAGGGATATCAAAATAATCAAAAAGGATACTGCTATGAAAAATTACTTGGGCCAGAATTATTGGACCATCATAGAAGCACACACTCATGCATATTTATGTACACACATGTTATCAATATTCAGCTGGACCTGTTGGAGATGTCAATAACTACTAATCAGACAAGAAAGATTTTCTTTTGACTTCAGAATTACATAGGTAAACTTATTCCCCTTAATGACTATTGTGTACATGGGGACATTGGAAAATATTTGAGAGAGGTAACTGAAGTTTTACTTAAACTCTAAAATTAATAGGCCCATAATGCTCTATAATAAAAAAGTGCTATCAATCTACTTTAAGCTAACCCCTTGTCATGTTTACCTAAAACTAAAAAATTTCATGGCACCAGACATCTCATCTGAGCAATGAGACAGTCCTGAACTGCAGATTTCCAGCTTGAGAAAATTATTGGATTTCCTAAGACCTTAAGTTAGGATTCACATTCTGGTTTATGATCATTGCATGGTATTCGCTCATTTCTCCATATGGAGGAGAATTTGATTTGTAAACTTGTAGAAAAGAGTGCTTTGGTATTCTTTTTTTTTTTAAAGAGAGAGAGAGAGAGAGGGAGAGAGAGAGAATTTTAATATTTATTTTTTAGTTATCGGCAGGCACAACATCTTTGTTTGTATGTGGTGCTGAGGATCGAATCCGGGCCGCACGCATTCCAGGCGAGCGCGCTACCGCTTGAGCCACATCCCCAGCCCCTTGGGGATGTGACTGAAAATTCCAAATTTCAAACACTTATTTATATATTCTAGAATTAGTCATAGATTTATACATATATATTTCATTCACCAACAATAGCAATCATAGGAGAAAACAATAAATTTGATCCATTGATGAAATCTGTTTTCATTCATATAAATGACTGCAATACTTCCACATGGAACTCTCTTGGATAATCAGGATCAAAGATCTATTTACTTGTTCATTCACTTAATAAATAAATGGATATTTTATTTGATTTGATAACTACTCTATTACTCACACTGAGCTAAGTATTAGGGGAAAATAGTGAACTTAAAGACATATATACTCCCTGTGCTACTGGAGCTAAGAGTCTACTGAAGGTGGGACACAATACATCTTTGTCAAATATTCAAGGCCCTGGTTCCATTCCCAACACCACAATAAATAAATTAATAAACAAACAAACAAACAAACAAAAATAAGTAAATAAATACATAGTAACAAACTCAGATAACTGATATTGAATAAAGAGTAGTTCATGAAATTCAGTAATGAAGGAAGCTGATCTTATGAGCAATGACTTAGATGAGGGATGTGGTGAGGATAAATAACAATACAGAGAGCCAGTGGTCAGGAATGGCTCAAGGATGTGATTTTGAATTGAGAACAATGGAAATTTCTAAAGCTGCCAAAAAAAGTAACTTTTGTACAGAGATTTTTATAATTTAAGAGTTGACAAATATTTTACTGAAAATTAACCCCTTTTTTCATGAAAAATCAAACTACCATGATCAAGAGTTAGCAGGGGAAACACAAAAGGGATTTAGCTCCTTCTCTCAAACCTGAATATAATAAGTAAAGTAAAATACTATAAAAGAAACATTTAAACTAACTTAAATTGTACAAATTGTTATTGTCCTAATTGGAAGACTTTCTAGAGACAGAATTCTTTCCTCTTTAGAGGATCTCATTCTTTTAAGGCCTGCAACTGATTGGGAAGAGGTCTATCCATGTTATGACGCACAATCTGCTTTATTCAATGTGTACTTATTTAAATGTTTATAGTATCTAAAAAAATTCACATAAACATGTAGACTTATGTATTGACAATATAGCAGAGTACCTTCACATAGCTAAATTGACACATTAAATGAGCTTTGCAATGATTAAATATTGAGTGATGTGGAAGATAAAGTCCCATGTTTATTTGAAAGGTGTTCTAGAAAGAGAGAGACTCAAGGTGAAGCAACATTCACAACAAACTTAGCTGAAATTTTGTCAAAATTGAAGGAAAAACATCATATTTTATATTCAAGTGGAACACACATTCAGAGCAAGAAATATAGTTAATCCACAATTAGTCAACTAAAAGAAAAATATTAACGGGTTTCAGAAGACAAGACAGATCATATCCAAGGAAAGAAATCAAAATGAGAACAACCAGTTTATTAGTTTAAAGATCTGCTACGATGTTATGGAAAGATACTTGCAAAAGACTCAGGAGAAAGTAGTAAACAAATGGACTTTTATACCCAGCTAAAGTTTGGTAAAGAAAGCAAATTAAATAATGGCATTTTTCAGAAAAAAATCTGAGAACTTTTTAATTTGTAGTTTTCCTGAAAGGAACATTAAATGATATATTTAAGTACAAACAAAAGAGAATTCTGAAGAAAAAAGTAGAATGCAGGAAGCAATTGTCTCTAAAGAATTTTTACGTTTTAGATATTCTGTTAAAACTAAATAAGGTTGGAAAACACGCACGCACGCACGCACACACACACTTCACATACACACCTTATTTTGAGGAGTTTAAAGGTAAGAAATATCTGAAATACTAGATAACAATTTTAAAAGAAGGGAGAAATTTGCCAAAAATTATTCAATATTTTTAAGAGGACAGAGATATTATTTAATGTTAATCTTTTTTGTATCCATAATGGATGTTAAAGTAAAAAGACACCTGATAAAAATAATGAAAATAAAATATGTTTGTCCTAAACTAGTAGAGGAATAAAAAGGAATTGGAAAACTTGAACAGAAAATTAAAAACTAAAATAAAGTGGTAGAAATAAGCCTACATATATAAGAAGAACTACAAAAATGTAACTGGATTAATAGAATATGTATCTACAGATTGGATTTGTTTTTCATCTTGCTTTGCCTTATGAGAGCATCTATACATCAAACTCTGAAAGGCTGAATATGTTGAAATGTAGAAGACATACTGGAAAATAATAAATAACTGAACATTAGTGTTGCTATGTTAATTTCATATGAAATCAACTTTAAGGCAAAAGGCAATCACCTTATAATTAGCTCCTTCAATCATATTAAGTATTTGGATTTGTATTTACTAGAAGAGAAATTGAAACCCAACTCAAGCAGCCTATCTCTTGGAATTAAGTCTGAGGAAGCTGTCTGGACAATGTCTTTCTGATACTAATTATTTTCATATCAGTATCTGGGCAAATTCACTTTAGGACTGTATGATATATTTGGATGTAGCTTTTTAAAAATCTTCCTCTATTGACTAATAAAACCTACTGCTTACTCTTCAGTTTGGAACAATGAGCTGATTTAAATTGTGCAACTAAAAGTGAAGGATAGATGCCATGAAGAGTTTTTTCTTTCTTTCTTTTCTATAACGAGAGATATTCTCTATTTCAGACTTATGTAAAAGTGCCTTGGTGACCAATTTCTTACTATGCCTTTCTGAGGTACTTATGACTGCAATATTCAGGTTACTACCACTAGGTGGCATATTGCTTATTTGCAAATAGCAAATATTACAGACCTGTCAAACAAGCAGTCATTAGAAGGCAAATTGCTCAATAGAAAGATAATCACAGCAAATGACAGTTAAATGGGTAGACAGGTAGATAAATAAATATAAATTAGATATTATTCATGTAATTAAACTAACAAGGATGCCATTATACTCTAGTTGAAAGAGTTTGAACTGGAGAATGTAGGTTCTAGAATGTATGTGTGATTTTAGATAAGCCATGTAATCACTCTAGACTTCCATATCTTACAGAACTAAAACTAAGTGATTTCTATGACAGTCTTTTAGGGCTACCATTTGAGGTAATATAGGAATAGAATTATACTTCTGTGGGGATCTGAAAAAGTTTATATTTTCTTCTAAAATCTAAGTTTTATACACTGTTTTATAAGAATTATGTAATTTTTAGGTATTCTAGTTATCTGGCAACTACAAACCAGTTCAGTCTCATTTATGCTTGGCTTGTAACAGCTCCTAATTTTTCTTGTGGTGTCAACAATATATTCAAACTGTGTGTCAAGATGAGCTCTGGAGAACAGTTTGGCAGTTGCTGCTGTGAGATCAGAGCCTTATTCTTGTGGTCCTTGGAAGGTGCCCAGGATGCTCCTTCTTTCCAGAGGTGGTACTCCCCTCCTATTTCTGAAGGTGAAATTTTATCCAGTCATCTAGGCTCAGTATATTTGTGTCTTTGAGTTTTCTATTTCTGGCACTTTTACTTCCACTCTGTTTACCTGGAAAGTCACTTGATTCCATCAATTCACTACTTGGAAATAATAGAATTTACTTCTCATGGTGTGTAAGAATTAAAAGAGATAATATAGGCCGGGTGCAGTGGCGCATTCCTGTAATCCCAGTGGCTCCAGAAGTGGAGGCAGGAGGATCATGAGTTCAAAGCCAGCCTCAGCAAGGTGCTAAGGAACTCAGTGAGACCCTGTCTCTAATAAAATACAAAATAGGGCTAGGGAGGTGGCTCAGTGGGGAACTGCCCCTGAGTTCAATCACTGTACCCCCTCCTCCCAAAAGAAAGATAATATAGGTAAAGCATCTCATACTTGGACATAGAAAGACACACTTTGAAGAATTATAGTTCTGAATTTTTAGAGAAAAAAAGTCTTGAGAGATAACATGGCACTCGAATGACACAGTCTCATGCAAACCTGCTTAGGAGGAAAGAAGGGGTTACACAACTAGCTTTCACAGGAAATCAGGAATGAGGAGTATAAGGAAAGATTTTAGGATAAGGATAAGGAAAAAATCTGCGATCTTTTAACACAACGCATTTAAAATCAATCAACATTGAAGTAAGGCTTGAGAGGAAAACATCATTCACTTGGACACACAAAAAAGATAATATTAATTCGATAAAAGTCAGTATCAGTTATTAATGTGATGGAACTAACAAACAGTCTTATGTTGTCTTTAAGTTCCATTAACAGAAACAGAGTTTGCAATGAGGGAGGCGCTAGTCCCATTTTGTTTGATTTTGGCCACATCTCAAGCAAAGTACTATAGTCAGTTCCACTGCAAACACTATCAAAAGTTTTTTTTTTCTTTTTTTTTTTTCTGTCAATTCTAGGACATAGATACCCATGACCGAGATGAAATAAAGAGAGGACTCCAAGAAAATTGGAGGTTCCAGAGCGAAAGTACAGTTTGGAGGCTGCAATTAGCTATTTGAAGGTCCCAAATAACATCAGTAGTCAAAACTGTCCAGATAAAATCAGTAAGCTGACTTAAGTTTAAATTTCTGACAATGAATACCATTTTAGTTTCACGAGACATTCCTATACTAAAAGTTACTTTTTGTTTATCTGAAATTCAAATTTTACCGAGTATCTTGTATGCTTCTTTGCAAACTCTGGAAACCAGGCATGTGATACAAGGAAGGGGATGATCTCTGGGCAGAAAGCACAATGACAATGCCTTCAGAAGCAAGATAGTTAAAGTTCACATTAATTATTGTAATACTGTAGCAAAATGACAGTCTCCCAGTGTTCAATTCATATTGATAGAGGTATCTTACTGTTGACTGTGGTCAGAAGTTATAAAATTGAAAATCACTGACATTTAACATATTTAAGTACTGACACTTACGGAAATTAGGAAAGGTTCCTCTGCTATCATCAGCATGGCTGTGTCCACACACCCTTCAGCTTCTTGTGCCTGTAGTCTATTCTAGCTAGATAACTACAAGATGCATCTGTTGGGTTTTAATACCTTCCTGCCCTCTGAAGCTCCGAAGAACAGGGCCTTTGGAATCACTGTGTGAGGGTTCTATTTTCTCTGGCTCCTACTGAGCTGCAGCTCTAACTGTGTGGATAACTGGAGAGTGTGCACAAAGAGAAACAGGAGTATGCCCAGGGCATACAATGACTAGGAAGGAGGCCTGTGTAGCTGAGTCAGAGTCTAGAGGGCTAAGTAGAAAGATGCAAGTTTGGAGGGAGTGGGAGCCCATGGTGTAGGGCTTGTGTAACCCCCTGGGCATATAATAAACAATCAAATCCTAACCAGAGGTTTATAGATTGGGGAAGAAAAGACATTGTGCCCCTGAGAGCAATTTTCATTCCTATAGATCTACACTCAAATAGTACCTTGGTCCTTCATGGTCATATGGGCTGGAAATATTCATACTGTGAAGTGGATTTGATTTCTGTTTGAGTATGTCAGCTGACCAAAGTTTCAACAAAGGAACAGGTTCCTCCAACAAGGGAAGAACTTCCATATCTTTGCTATTCCAGCAGAGACCTTATTTGAGAAAGAAGAACTACAGAGGTTGGTATATAAATAAGAGATTGAATGATTCAGCTGCTAATAGCATCCAAATCTATATTCTATGACTCCTTTACCATTGCCAAATATATGTCTACAATTCATTAAAATATAAGGTTGGTTGTCTTTTTTTTCACAATTTAAAAATTGCGATAAAATACAATATATGCGACATAAAATTAACCATACCATTTTTCATTTTAAGTTTATAATTTAATGCATTAATAATACTCATGTTATTGTGCAAATAATCCCAACATCTATCTCCAGAACTTTTTACACATTCCAAATTGAAACTCTGAACTCATTAAAGAGTAGTGACCTATTCTCTCCTTATCTTTAGTCCTTGGAAATCGCTATTCTACTTTATGCCACTATGAGTTTGACTACTCTTTGTGTATCATATAAGTAGAATCTTACCATATTTATCCTTTTGTGTGTGACATATTTCATTTAGCATAATGTTAGAAGGTCCCTTGTGATTTAGCATGTATCAGTACTTCATTCCTTTTCAAGGTTTAGTGACAATGCATTGTTGGCATATTAATTAGGGTCCTCCAGAGACACAAAATCCACTTCCATATAAGATTCATCATAAGGAATTGACTTACATGATTATGGAGACTAGGCAGACTTAAACTATAGTGAGGCCTGACAGGCTCAGAACCCAAGAGAGCTACTGGCAAATTTCCAGTCCTAAGACCAGAAGGTTGGAGACTCAGACATGTTGCTGATGGTGTATATCAAGTCTTTGAGAAGTCTGCTGGAGAATTCCCTCTTGCTCATGAAAGCCAGTCTTCTTGTTCTATTCTGGTCTTTGGATGAGTCCCACCTCCCTTACTGAGGGCAATCTCAGAATTCACCAATGTAAAATTAATCTCATCTGAAAACACCATTCAAGTTGACTCATAAAACCAACCATCACAGGAAGAATATAGTGCATTTTGTTTATCCAATCATCTGTTGATATTTGGTTGTCTACCTTTTGCCTATTGGGAATACAACTACTATGAAATAGGTCTGAATATCTGTTTGATTCTCTGCTTTCAGTTATTTAAGAGATAAATCCAGGAGATGATATACTGTATCATATGACAATTCTATGTTTAGCTCTTTTGAGGACTTGCCATACTATTTTCCACAGCAACTGTACCAACTTTAAATTCCCATAAATGGAACACAAGGGTTCCCAGGGGATCCAATTTCTTTACATACTTGTCAACATTTGTTAGTTGTCTGTTTTTGGTAATAGCCATTCTAATAAGTCCGAAGTGTTATTTTGCTTTTCCCCCCCATTTTTCTAATGATTAGTAATATTGGGCATCTTTGATGTGATTATTGTCTATTTTTTTATCTTCTTTGGAGAAACATCTATTCATGACCTTCCGCTGTTTAAAAAAATTGGTTGTTTGGCTATTTGTTATTGAGTTCTTTATACACACATATACACACATATGCACATGAAAATATTAATCTTACTAGGTATATGACTTACAAATATTTTCCCCATTCTGTGCATTGCTTTTTTTTTGTTCTGATAGTGTCTTGGATTCACAAAAGTTTTCAAATTTGATGAAGTCCAATTTATCTTTTTTTTCCTATGTATGCTGTTTTGATGTCTAAAAAAATCTTTGCTAAATCCAATGTCATGAAGTTTTCCACCTGTTTTATTTTAATCATTTTGTAGTTTTAAAATTTTACATTCATTTCTTTGATCCTTTTTGGATTAACTTTGTATGCTGCAAGGTAAGGGTCTACTTTTATTCTTCTGTGTATTAGATCCCATTTCCCTCCACTGTTTATTGAAAAGATTGTCCTTTCTCAGAAATTGCTTTTTAGGGAGTAAAATATCAGGAAAAATAACAAGCTGAGAATATTTAAATCAGACCAATTTTCAACTGATCCAACTTTTTGATTACATCAGAACACTTACTTTTAATTGTTTTTTAAGTCTAAATCCTCTTATATTTAAATATAATTTAAATTAGTATCAATTGCACACTGAACTTATTTTTTTTCTAAAATAGCTGTAAGTAATATTCTCTTTTATATTTTCTTAAATTATTGTTAATTTAAAACTTACATGAATACTTTGGACAATTTTAAGGTCCTATTTTTATCTTATATTTTTTCACTAAACTTTCTTGTCAAATCCATTCTTTTAGCATTTCAAGGTTAATTATAATAGTTTTCTTGTTTTAACTGGTGTGTACTGAAACTCCTACCTTTAGATAATTTATGAAAAATGTATTAGTGGTTATCCTCCCTCTTAAGTGCCATTAATGAAGATGCTAAAGATCATTAACTTAAGAGATAGGTAATTCCCATGAGTGATTGATAGATGTACAAAACCTCTACACTGATCATGTCAGTTTATGTCAAATCAGAAACTTTTAGAAGCCATTGATCAAAAGTTGAAGCTGACCCAAATGTGAAGGTTGGAGAGGTGGAGATTGCTTAAGATTAATTAAATAAATTTACTCTTTAGATATTTATGTCAGTTTCATTTAGAATATGAAACTTCAGCTAAATTTATTAGTAAACTTTACCCCTTAAAGACAGGTCTGTTATTGTTCTTATAATTATGTCCTTAAAAGGCAAAATTATTTTCCTGCTTGTTAAAACAGATTTCCACCATGATTAAGAAAATAAATGATACTACAAGTTTTCTCCTTTTTACTCTTTGTATTGGTGCTGGTTTATCTGGGTAGAAAGTAAAAGATGGGGAGGACCTGAAATTGTATATCTCATTTCACCTGCTTAGATATTTAAATACATAATAAGCTCCTATACAGTTCCAATCTATTTGTGCTTATGTTTTAATAGTAATCATACTTTAAATAATTAATAAATGTAAGAATGCTAAGTCTATAAAGTAGGGAGACAGATGTATGTCTGAGCCTAATTCTCCAATTAAATGACAAGATCAGTAGTTGTAAATGGCAAAGTAAATCCATCTGTTTAAGATAAACTACACATATCAAAGAAACTTAAAAATATACCAATTCAATTACGGTATAAACTTGTGGGTCAATGTCTCCATGGTTGAAGATATACAGGCATTTTAGGGGTGGGGATTAATATATTTACAATTCTATTGTAGTGAAGATATCAGCAACTGAGAAATTATATATATGATGTTACACATATATTTAAAAATCAAATATATATATATATATTTACAAATCAATATTACTATATGCCAAACAAGTGGTTTAGCAACCATGTTTGTGTGCTTTCATTGCTGTGTCCAAAACACCTGACAAGAACAAATTAGATGAAAAAAAAGTTGAGTTTGGCTCACAGTGTCAGTGGTTCAGTCTACAGTTGACTGACTGTTGCTCTGGTCTGAAAGTAAGGCAGAACATCATGGCAGAAGGGTATGAAGGAGAAAAGCTACTCAGCTCATGGTACATTGGAAGCAGAGAGATGGGGGAAGGTATTTCAGGGAAAAAGAACACTTTCAGGGCATGCCCCCAGATATCTGTTTCCTCAGAGCAAGCCCCACCTGTCTGTAGTTACCACCCAGTTAGTCCTTTCAAAGTAGGATGTACTGGTTAGGTTATGTGTCTCTTATTCTAATCAGTTCACCTCTGAATATTCCTGCATTAACACAAGAGCTATAGGGGACACCTCATGTCCAAACCATCATATTCCACCACTAGACCCAAAAGTACATGTCTATTTCACAATGCAAAATGCATTTAGTTCACCCTCAAGTGTTCTCATAGTCTTAATTTCAGCATTACCCAATAGTTCATGACCAAAGTTTCCTCCGAGACTCAAGGCAAACTATGAACTCCTGTAATGATGAAAAGCAAGTTACATGCCACAACCCCAGGTCCCACATTGTCTTTTCTCAAAGAATTTTTTACTTTCACATCGTTGAGCCTGCAGTGGATATGGTCTTGCCAATTTCTGAGACTTTCTCAAGGTATCTTTTCCATTGTCTGTGCAAAGTACCTATCAACTCTTTAGTGTTTATAATCTGTTCATTAACTGCATATTCTTTGGCACCAGTTTTACATGCACTTTCCTGGCAAAACTGAATGTTTTAAATAAACATCTCTGCTTTCTACTCCTTATTCTCACAATAAACCTGGAAAATAGCTAATAACATCCACACCACTGCCTGAATGCTGTGCTGCCTTAAAATTTCCTTTGCCTGATTTGGGCCTCAGACAAAGTTTTAAGACATGGGGAAAATGTGGATAAGAATTTTTGCCATATATAACATTAAAGGTCTCTAGTTTAATTTCCAATAGAATTTTCATTCCATTCTGAAGCCTTTTGAGCACAGCCTTTTTTTTTTTTTTTTTTGTCTGCTTTCCCAATGGGTGTGCTAGTCTTCTGAGCTTCCACTGGATTGGTCCATTAAGCTCTCCTTACAACATTCTAACACTTCTCCAGCCTGCATATCTAAAATTCTCCACACTCCTCTTGCAAACTAGTTAAAAAGCTTCTAAAAACAAGGTTAGTTTAGTTATGGCAATGATCTTACTCCTGGTGTAAATTTCTATTTTAGTCAGCTTTTCATTTTTGTGACCAAAATACCTGACAAGAATGACTCAGAGAGCTGGATGTGGTGGTCCATACCTGTAATCCTAGGGGCTTGGGAGGCAGAAGCAGGAGGATCAAGAGTTCAAAGTCCACTTCAGCAAAAGAGAGGTGCTAAGCAACTTAGTGATACCCTGTTTCTAAATAAAATACAAAATAGGACTGAGGATGTGACTCCAGTGGTCAAGTGCTCCTGAGTTCAATCCCTAGTACCCGCCCCCCCCCCACCCCCTGAATGAATAAATATATATAGAGAGAGGAATTTTGATTTGGTTCACAGTTCTAGCAGTTCAGTGTATGGTTGGTTGACTCCATTGCTCTAGGCCTAAGTTAAAGGAGAAAACATCATGGTAGAAAAATGTGGTGGAGGAAAGCTGTTCAGCTCATGCCAGTTGGGAAATAGAAACCGGAGGAGGTGCTGCAGGGAAGGAAGCCTTTGTAGGGCACACCTCCAGTGATCCACCCTCTCCAGCCACATCCCACCTACCTATAGTTGCCCCCCAGTTAGTCCACTCAAACCAGGATGGATCAATAGGCTAGGGTTTCATAATCTAATCATTTTACCTCCAAATATTTATGCAGTATCACTGGGGATTTTGGTGGATGTCTCATATCTAAACCATAATGGCAACCAAAAAATATTAACTTTTCTTTTAAATATTGTTTTAAAAATTAAGTGCAGAAAGCCAAAACAGACAAAGTTTAAAATTTGAATCAAAAGGTAAATGCAATATGCACAGAGATAAGACTAATCCTTCTGGGATCATGAAATAATATTAAGTCACATATGTAGCTAGATAAATTTAGGTA
This sequence comes from Callospermophilus lateralis, assembly GCF_048772815.1. Taxonomy (NCBI): domain Eukaryota; kingdom Metazoa; phylum Chordata; class Mammalia; order Rodentia; family Sciuridae; genus Callospermophilus; species Callospermophilus lateralis. The sequence goes on along the minus strand of NC_135305.1, from coordinate 40,177,692 downwards.
TGGTGGTTATCAGACAATATATATGAATATGAAGTTGCAAAATTATTGCACAAACTTATTAAAATATTTTAATAGTCAGAATAGGATGAAGCATAGTTGAGTTCAGAATTAACTGTATTTTGAGAAGGCTAAAAGACATGAGGAAGACAGTGTAATACTATGAAAGACTGATATAGGAACTCCCTGACTTAATAAGTGAGTTAAGTGAAATCTGATAGGCAGAGGGAATACTTTTAACAAAAGGCTTATAAACAAAAGAAAAAAATATCAACAAAATCTATTGGTTTGCTAAAAACAATAACTTTATAATATATGAAAAAATACCACAGTTGAAAAACACATCCTAATTATAATAAAATCTTGCATCTGCTTTTGGCTTATGTAAGCTTGATTTTTTGGGGAATGATAAAATACACAATTTATATGGACATAAGTAAAGTGAAGAGAGTAGTAATGAGTACAGATTTAAAGTCACATGCTTAAAGCACAGCATTATCTATTTTATTTTTACTTCAGATAATCAAAGGCAATAGCTCCATAACTTGCACATAGCTGCTGTTTAATAATGAATAAGTTAAAAAACGTACCTCTTTTCTAACCCAAGTCTATACGTTTCAGGTTGTTGTTTTAGAAATTACCATGTATTTTTTTTTAAATCTGCTATTTGAGTAAAATAATGCTGTTAAAACGGAGAATTTTACCTTTATTTTTCTGTTTCACTCCCTGATTTCTCTGAAATCATAATCCCTGCATGCAGTATCATTTGGAAATTGATTGTCATGTTTTGATTTGTTTCTGTTAATTGACCATTTGAACTGTATCTATATGCTGAAAAGCATATAGAAAGTGACCTGTTCTGTTTTAGATCTTGACACTGATGATGTAGAATAGGCTTGAAATCATATCAAAAACAGATATGAGATATAAGCAACATTTACTATTTTACAGCTTTATTTTATCACTCAATCTTAAGAGTATTAAATGAGAATTAGCCTATATGGGATTTTACTTAGTAGTTTAAGTTAACATGCAGATAATTTTTTTCTTTCTTTTTCATTTTTTTTGTTTGAAAAATTAAAGAATAGGAAAGGAAAATAGAATCAACTCTAATTATTCTTGGTAACAATCTACTTATCCACCCACAGTTCTTAATGAAAGAAATCTTGGAGTGATAACCTGAAGTATGAAAGAAAAGCATCAAGTGCAAAAATACCAAAGAAAACATAGAAAACAATACAAGACAATCTTGGTGTTGACATTATCACTATATAATATTTTGCAAATTTTGTTTCATGAAACTCATCCTGTGTTTGTTTCTATGACAATCACTTTTTACCAGACAATACTTATTAAAGTGAAAAAAAGATCTTAAGTTCAATTAGATCTGCTTATTTTTTTTCATGTTTCCTGGTTTCATTGATTTTATATACCAGTCTAGCTTACTAGATTTATTTTCCAAAGAAACATTTTCTTGCTTATTTTATAATTTAATCAAGATACATGTGTTCATTTTAAAGCACTAGTCACATGTATATTACATAGTTTTAATGTATAATATGCACATTGTAAAAGAGAAATCTTTGTATGAAAATGTATGTAACTCGCTTGTATGACATGTGAATTAAAAAAAAAAACATTTTATCTTTACTTGGGAAATCCTACACATATTTAAAATAAAAGACTAAAATAGAAATATAAAGAATCTAATGAATTCAGAGTTTAAACTATTACTAATAGATATGAAAAAAAATTAGACTCAAATTTTAAGTGCTAACCAGAAGAGATGCATAATTATTTAAAGATAAAATGCTTACATGAATGTTTATTTATTCGTGTTCAATAATTTTTATTTGAATACTATAATTAGTATTTTATTTTTCCTGTTTTTCAGTGCTATTGACATAGATCACACATTCTTGAAGCATAGTTTGTCTTTATGGAGAAGTATAAGAATTTTTCTAAAAAGTTACAATTAATGTGTTATGAAGCGTTATTTCCTCCAGAGGGCAGTGCAGTACAAACTCAGAAGGCATAGAGTACACAAAACACCTATGTTAACTTTAATGACAAGACAATATAACAAAATGCTTTGGAACTGCCAGAACTTTTGGATGCAAGATGAAAAGTATTATCCATCATCCAATTTGACCACATGTCAATCAAGTCAATTTCCTTGATAGACATATTTTAAAAATTAATGACTAAATTGCTCCTATGATTAGACCCAGCTTCAGTAGATTTTGTTTAAGACGATAGCTGACAAAAGTGGTTCTGTAACTCTGGAAGATTGCTTCAAATAGTATGAGTTTCTTAAAAGAGAAATAGTTCTCTATGTTCACCAACACAATGGAAGGTATGCACTTGATTTTATGAAGCAATTTTTTTTCCTTGCACATAGCTCTTCAAAAACATTTTTCAAAACTACAAGGTAAATCTACTTCTAGCAAGTTATAAAAGCAAATATAATTTTTACTTGTTCAGTGATAGTTCTTGCAAAACTCCCAAAACATTTGCAGTACTGTTAGGAAGCTATTTATTGAGTGCTAAGACATTTAAACCTCAAACTGGGTAGTTAAGGTAAGGACATTTACCACCTTTTACTGCCATTCTAGAGTACTAAAATACTTGCCAGGTGGTTTACATACTTTTTCTTCATTTAATCTTTACAACATTCCTAAGATTTAGTACTACCATTGTTACCTGTTACTAAAAGCTCAGTCCTTGGGCTGGGGATGTGGCTCAAGCAGTAGCGCGCTCGCCAGGCATGCGTGCGGCCCGGGTTCGATCCTCAGCACCACATACAAACAAAGATGTTGTATCCGCCGATAACTAAAATAAAATAAATATTAAAAAAAAAAGTTTAAAAAAAAAAGCTCAGTCCTTGTCTCTGATGCCATTCCATGCCAATTAAATAATGAGGTACACAGTTTTGAGAAATAGGGAAAAGAAGGTTTATTGTTTTGCTAGTAAAGGAGAAACACTGGGGACTCCAGTCCCAGAGGCTGTAGTTCTGCCATCAGTGAAAACAGAGGGCTTTTAAAGAAGCTATTCAAAGGCTACATTGGAGTATGCCCTGGCAGGGGTTCACAAATGCACTCTGATGGAGTGTTGAAATTTACTTGTTAATTTGGGAGATAGTCACTTCCTAGTGCTTCTGGTGACATCTCCATCCTGTGGGGAACAGATAACTCAAAGTAATCTTTTTCCTTGCCGGCAGGTTAGAGAGGTGAGAGGAAAAAGAGGAAAGAAAAACATTCTTTAAAAATAAGCAGCAAGGGCTATATTCAAAAGGTAAAGTGGACCATTGTTACAACATTTCATTTTCTATGTGTGAGGCAATGGAGTCAGAAGAAAATTAATCAACATTTTCAATTGTTTATAGCTATTTGGTAATGATACCAGTGATGAGAATCAGGGTTGAGTCCCATTTCCCTCATGTTGAATATCGAACACCTGAGAAACACTGAGGGCGGCATAGAAAACAAGTTTATTTAAAGGATAGAACAGAGACTTCTCCAGAGAGAAGGAACACCAGAACTGGGTGTCTACGAAAAGTGGGAGTGTCCTGTCCCTTTTATATATTTTAGAATTTCTTTGTTCTTATGTCCTCTCCTTCCCCATCCTGCCTATGTGACTAGTGTCCAAAAGGTTGTCCAAAATATGGAGTGATCCAAGGGCAGGAACAAAGCTGCCCAGGGGTATAGGCATGAAGGGAGCAGCCCAGGGGGCATTCATTAACCAGCCCTTGCAGGGCTGGATGCAATTAACTTTGACAACATGTCAGCCCCCTCCCCACCGACACACACCATCTTTGTTATCCAATCATTCATTACCTACAGTGGCCATCTTTTTGTACCCCAGCCTCAGTCAGAGAATCAAAAGGAAATCTAGGTCCTTATAACATGAAACTTTTTAATAATTGGTATATCATCTTCCAGTCTTGGAGTACAGGTATTTTGGGTATGTTCTGTACAAGTTTGAGTTCAGATAAATGTGTGTATAACAGTCACTCTCAAGGCACTGTCTCAGATTGCAGCATTCTGGGCACTTTTAGAAAGATAATTTCTCATGCCCTAGGACAGACCTACAGAAACTACCAAATTATCTACCTGGAGTAGAAACGACCTGGTGATTTGTTTTGTAACAAGTTTTCTGAGTGATTCTTAAATGTGCAAAACTTTTGAACAACTAGGATACAGATTGTGGTTAGAAATGCCTCTCTGGAGCCAGACTTCACAGATTTTAAACTTAAATCTACCATTTCAGCCATATGATATTGAGCCAGTATCTTAATGGCTTTTCCCTTAAGTTCCCTAATGTGTAAAGTGGGATTACTAATAGTCAACATATGTGGTTGTAACAGATATTAAATTAAGTGGATAATGCAAATAAGGAAGTGCCCTCCTTACAGAAGGGGCTCCCAAATATTAGCTAGGACATGTCTTGGAAGGAAAATACCCCAAATATCTTAATTTCTTCAATTTATTATATTTTTTGTATACCCAATTAAATAAATTATTTGCATTTGCAGTAAAGTGTCCAGCTCTGTTGCTTGTATTTGATAGTAGAGGTTTTTAAGGCCACTCCTGTCTCTTTCCCTCTTGCCTCTCAAATGGAAAAGTCATTGAGAAAGCTTGGCTGCCACAAGTTCAGACCACACAGCTGGACTCCCTGTCAAATCCTTCCTCACCCCCTAAATACAACAAAAGCAGAGCCTAGTCCTATTCTTTGCAGCCATTTTTTTGTGCCTGCTTTTCAAAGATGCCCAGCTCTTCTCAGGAATCCCTACTATATCCGTAATAAGTCTCTTCCCACCTTCATGGTATGTAAGTGCTTGGGGTGTCATTGGTCTCCACATCCAAACCAGATTTTGGCCCATATCTATATTCAGGCATTCTCAACCAAGTTTGAGGTCTGTCTGTTTGATGTATTTTTCCAAAGTCATTCCCACAGTTTCTATTTGAGGCAGATAGTTAATTAGGGGAATGCAAAAATTTTTGTTTTTGTGGTTTTAATTAAATTTTCTCTGAAATTATGAAAATTTCATAAACTAAAGAGAATTTTTTAAAATTCTAAGCAGATCTCTTACAGTAAAAATATTTTAGTAGGAAAGTTTCTCAGGACTCCATTTTTCTATAAGACCCCTGAGTAAGCTTCAAATATTCATTGAAAGAAGGTTTCCTCCACTTTTTAGATACCTAAAATTTGTCAAAAAGGACTTCAGCTGTGATGCAATAGCAAGACAGAGAACCATAGTGAGGAACTCTTGCTAAAGGACTTTGAACTTGAATCTAATAAATCTCTGTACCAGTCCACAGATTTATAATATAGGAGATATAAAAGATACACAGTAAAGAATACCATAAGAATATAGTTAAATTCAGAATGTGGGAAATCTTAATGCACAAAAACCCCCCAGTTTCTTTGACATAAATAAACCATATGACATTTAAAAAAAGAGGAATTGTTGTCAAGAAGATGTAGTGACATGGTTTGAATCTGGAATGTGTCTCAAAAAGTAATGTGTTGAAAGTATGATCCCCAAATGTAAGAGGGTTCAGAGGTGGGGCTTTAACGCAATGACCGATTGGCTAATGAGGGCTCTGACCTCATCAGTGGATTAATTCCAAATGGACTACTGAGAGATTGGAGGAAATAGGTTCCTGGGGTGGTGCAGTGCCCTGCAAAGGTTTATCTCACCCCCTTCCCACTTCCCAGCTGCCATGAGCTGACAGCTTTCCTCTGCTATGCCTTCTGCCAGGATGTTTCTGCAATGGAGTTGGTAGACCATGAGCTAAGACCTCTGGAACTGTGAGTCAAAATGAGTCTTTCCTCCTCTAAGTTGTTCTTGTCAGGTGTTTTGGTAACATGATGAAAAGCTGACTCATTGTCATATATACATACCATGGGATTTTATTCAAACTTAAAAGAAAGAATATAAGGGGTTTGAAACAGTCAACTCATAGAAGCAGAGAACAGAATGTAATTTTCCAGGAGCTAGGAGCAGGGGTAAATGGGAACATGCCATTCAATAGGCATAAAGCTTCAGTTACACAAGATGAACAGCATTGTGCCTTTAGTTAAATTAGTGTATTGTGTATCCCAAATTCATTAAAAGTTTTTTTATCACAATTTTTTTTTAAAACTTTCATTTTGATTATTTAGGTTTTTTCTTTTTTTTTTAATGTGGTGCTGGAGATCAAACCCAGTGCCTCACATGTGCTAGACAAAAGCTCTAACACTGAGCCACAATCCTAGCCCTTTATCACATTTTTTTAAAGAGGATATTTTGAGAGTCACATTAGGCAAATGTAGTTTGTGCCTGGCTTGAATTTTTATTCAAATCAGTTAACTACAAGAAGGTAAATTTGACATAACCAGGGGAAATATTAAAAAAAAACAACCAAATAGTAGATAATAAATTCTTGTTACTTTGCTTGCTTGTGATAATATTATTGTAATTTTATTTTTGAAAGTCCTTATCTGTCATAGATTTTCAGCGAATATTTATGAGCAAAATAATAGCATAGTGGAATTTGGTTTAAAATACTCCATTCAAAAAACAAAGAGAAGTAAGAGATGAAATAATAATGTTGATAATTTTTGAAGCTGAATGATAGGGGCATATATTTTTATAATTATCTTTCTTTCTGAATATGTTTAAAAACTTTAACAATAAAAGATTAACATGAGTGTTTTTAAAAGGTCCTCTATCAGAATTCTTAAAACAAGTATTGATGAATCCTTTAGAAATGATCTATGGGGATTAAATCAACCTAATGAGACATTGCCAATACACCACAACATAACAATCCTACTCTGATGAATTCACATACTGTGAAAGGGCAGGTAATCCAGTTGGAATAGCATGCCTTGGTTCACAAGGCAATGGAATGACTAAAGGACATGGAGTTAGTCAAAGTGAAGTAATAGTTTATTCACAAGCCACACAAGTTGGAAATTGTGATGAGAAAGACTGTTGAATCCAAATTTAGAAGCCTTACTGCCACAGGCAGTCTGCCCCTATATTAGAGGTAAAAAATAAAAAAGAATGGCACTACAAAGCCATCTGTTTGGGCCCCAAGCTGTTTACCTGGTGGTTTACAATGCTTGTCAGAAAAGCATTCAGATAGTCCCACACTGACAAGAGGGTCAGGCTACCCACCTGCTGCCAGTGACCCCAGCGTCATTTGTCTTCTGCAGCTGATTTTCTGGCTCATGTCATCTTGAACTCAGAAAATTCAGCTGTCCATTCTTTGTCTCAGCTAGTTAGTCCCTCTGGGAGGCATTTCCTCTTTTGTATCCCAAGTCCAACTCAGGTGTCTTTGCCAATTCAGCACTGACAGTTTAAAAAAAAATGTAGATTTGCATGTTATTCATAAATAATCTATCCAAGTTGTATACTGTGTTTACTGATCTGCATCAGTATTTTCCTAACATTAGTCTGTCTTCAAAGGGTGGACACAGATTATGGATGCATAAGATTTTATTTTTGTTACTATGGTTGTTATTGTTTTTGTTTGTTTCAGGATGGGATGAGCCCTGCTAAATATTGTCCAAGAAAATGTTGCATTACATTTAAATCCATACTTTACTATGTTTTATTAAATGTCTTTAGTTTTATTTAACTATAAAACTGCATTGAGTACCTCATACATGCCAAACTTGGTATTAAGGAATATAAAGGAATATAAAGATCATTAGGAATTCATGTATCTCTTGAGAGGCTTGATTCTAGGGTTAGGTTGATTGTGGGAACACAGTGGGCAACAACTATGTAAAAAATTAGTATGGAATATAAGTACATAGTATAATGGTACAAATGATATATGAATAATTAAGAGACACTTAAAAGTATTAGGTATAATTCAAGCCCATCAGGGAGGACTAATATGTGAGAGGAATAAATGTCCTACAATTTAAAAAGGCTTATGTTATTATCATAAATATATTTGAGTAAAAAGTTACACCTCACTGTACAATATGGTAGCCACTGTCCATGTATGGCTATCTCAATTTAAACAATTGAAATTACACAAAATGGAAAGGCCAGTTTCTCATCAGTACCAGTCACCTTTGAAGTGCTCAATAGTTACTTGTGTCTAGTAGCTACTACATTGGATAGCAAAGGTCATTTCTACCATTGTAGAAAGTTCCATTGGATAGCATTAATTTTCAGTGACAGGGTCTATAGTAATCCCTTTAGATATTAATATGCACCATGAAGATTAAATATAAGCCTGGGTATCTTGTTTAAATATTAATTCTGACTCAGAAGGTCTAGAGTAGGGTTTGAGATTCTGCATTTCTAATAAATTCCTGGGTGATGCTGAAATTGTTGACCTGTAAATTATACTCTGAGCAGCAAAGTTTCATACAATCCTGTTCACGCTAAAAAAAACAGGTAATATGCAAAGGGACATGCCTCCCCACTTTGCTCTGTAGGGATACTTCTCTTAATTGAATTATGGGAAAGTTTAGTAATTACCATTGCTTTCATAGAAAGAGTTTTTTTTTCTTTTTGATAGTATGTTCTATAATTCATGACATAAATCATTATATCCATAATAATGTCTTGAGGTCCCAACATTTAAAAAAATTTTAGTCCTGAAACATAAAGTGAAACAAATCTATCTGTGCCTTATGAACAATCCATACTCTTTCCCATAACATTCTGGCCATTCATGAATTTATAGAAAACTGTAATATCTTAACTTATTTTTAGATACATTAAATTTAAAGTCATTCATTCTTTATAAATGATTCTAATGTATTTAACTAATTCTCTAATAATGCCACATGCAGTTTTCTCCTTTGATTACTTCATTTTCAAAACTTAGCTTTTCTCAACATCATTTTTTTTCTAGTTATTAGAACTGTAAAGGAGCTCACAAGAAAAAACTAATTTCAACTTAAATAGAGGACTAATGCTAGTTCCAAAAATAATGCCATTATTATTATTTGGGAGGGATATAAAAATGATACCAACATGATGTATGCTACTTCTGTTCCTACTCCTGTTTCTTGTCTCATTAAATTCAGCCAGGACCTACCATCTCAATGTCGGTTCAAAACATTTATTTTCCCAAAACAGATCAGGCAGAATGTCAGTTTTCTGTTCAGTATTTCAGTTCTGACATAGTTATCTGGAAAGCTCCTAATTGCATTTTCATGTTGCACCTTGCTTATCACCGCAGCCTCTAAGCCATACAAAACACACACACACACACACACACACACACACACACACACAATATAACCAAAGTAAAACAAAAAAAAATGGACTCTAAGTATTCTTTTTATTTTTTCCTTTGAAAATAAGTAGCCATTAACTCTATTAAACTTCAATTAAATTTTCTTGGAGAGACTCTCCAGTTTCCTTAAATTGTGCTATGATGACAGTATTAATTTGAATGACTCATACAATAATACATGCCCAAAGAAAAATAGTTTTACTAAACATATATTCCTAGGGAGCTTCTAGAATGATGTTATGTGTTCACCATCCCTACTGAAATTATGCAGATTAAAAGTTAACGAAGTGGAGGTCTAGGTTACTACTAAGATACAGAAAGAATCTTTTAGTTATCTTTTTCAAATAGTTAGTTGACTACTTGAAATCTTTCTGATCCTTTGATTTATAGATTTGGATACAATATACAATACTACAAAGAGAAAAGAGTGAATATTCAGGGGATAGACATTTATGATTATACTGAAGAACTCAGCATTACCATTAGTGAGAAAAGAGTTGCTCTAAGTTGTGTGGGAAAGCATTGCTGCTCTTTGTTTTTCTTACCAATTATACTTTAAAACAGTCTTCTCTTTGGTTGTTTTAGATATCCGGTTAAAAGAAGCTCATAAACCAAACTTCCTACAGTTATATTTATTCCACTGAAATCATGCACAAAAAGTTTCATTTCATTTATTTCTTACTTTACTCAAGGGACACAGGGCATCTTTGAAAATAAGAATGATATTTTAGTCAACTTTTTTGCTATTGTGATTTAAAAAAAAAACTGACAAGGACAATTTTAGAGGGGAAAAATTTATTTTGGGTTCACACTTTTAAATGTCTCAGTCTATAGATGGTGACCATGTTGCTCTAGGCCTGAGATAACACAGAATATTATAGCAGAAGGGTGTGAAGAATAGCAGCTCAGAGGGAATCAGGAAGCAGAGAGAAACCACTGCTCACCAGAAACAAAATATAAACTCCAGAGGCAGAGCCTCCAAGACCCAGCTCTTCCAGCCACATCCTACCTGCCTACTCTATCGCCCAGTTAATCCATTCAAGTGGATTAATACACCCACTAAATTGAAGATATCATAATCCAATGCTTTCACATCTCAACCCTTTTGCATTGTCTCACATGAGTTTTGGGGGGACACCCCCATATCTAAACCATAATAAATGAAGAAGAATGAAGAGAAACAATGCATAAATAAAAATAGAGGACAGAAGTGATGGGAAAGGAGCAAGGTGTGTTTCCTTTGCCATGCAAAGACTGTTTAATTTGATGTTATCCCATTTCTTCATTTCTGTTTTTGTTGCCTGTGCTTTGGGCGTTATATCTAAAAAAGTCTTTACCCAGACCAAAGTCAAAAAATTTACCCTATAATTTCTTTTAGTAGCTTTTACAGTTTCAAGTCTTATAGTCAAATCTTTAATAAATTTTGAGTTAATTCTTTACGATGGTATGAGACAAAAATCCAATATCATTCTACTACATGTGGATATAGTGTTTTCCCAACATCATTTATTGAAAAGACTATACTCTCCTCTTTTTATGTTTTTGACACTCCTTTCAATGACCAACTAACCATAAACTTTTGGATTTATTTCTGGGTTCTGGATTATGTTTCATTGGTTTATTTATCTGTGCTTATGCCAGTACCATGCCATTTAATTTTTTCTTGCATAATAGTTATACATAATGTTGGGGTTCCTTTAGACTTAACTATGCAGTAATAATTTGTTCCAATTCAGTACCCAGTACTTCTCCAAATTTCACTCTACTACCCCTTCCTCCTGTTCCTTTCCTTTACTGATCTTTCTTATACTTACTTATAACTTTTTAGAATTAGTGTATTATGGACATACATAAAGTTGAAATCCACTAGGGTATACATGTATGTACATTGGAAAGTTAGGTCAGATTCATTCTGTTTTTCCTTCCTTTACTTGTCCATCCTCCCTCTCTCTTAAACTCCTCCCTCTACTCCACTGATCTGTCTTCAATTTCATGGGATTCCCCCAAACTTTTTTTTTTTTTTTTGTATAGCTTCCACATATGAGAAAAAAAAATTCAACCCTTGATTTTCTGGGTCTGATTTACTTCATGGAGGGAAGGTTCTAAGTATAGGAAAGAAAGTCTAAATTTAAATTCATTTACTTGACACATTTTCCTTGTCTGAATATGGAGGCATTAACCTCTTTCTTTGTTTTTTTTTTTCTATATTTTCTTTGGTCTTGAATATATGAAAAATTATTCAATTGAAACTCTTGTGTTATTATTTTGACTCCTTAAGCAGTCTCATTCTTTAGTCTTGGTTTTTGTGTGGAATTTCCCAATTCTGTATTTAGTGATATAAAACAGACTCTTAAAAAACCTTGTGGGTGGTGTATTCAAATATCCACATTTTTAGATGACTACAGCAAGGACAGCATCATCTTATTCAGTAAACAAAAATTAGGAGTTAAATTAGAAATTAGAGGGATTTCACAGTTGTAGTCTTTGTGACAGTTTTAAGATAGTGGCTAGAAATTACTTAGAAGTTAAGTGTTTAGCTATATCATATACCCTTTCGGAAACAAAATTAGCTTTAATCAAATGTAACCCAAAATGGACTAAAACAGGTATAAATTTATTGTATCAGAAAAATATTATAAAATATAACTGGTACATTTACATTCCTATCTAAAATTATTTTTTCTTAGTTATGGATGGCCCATTTATTCAAGTCACATATTCACATTCTTTTTGCATATGTAATTATGTTTACACAGGTATATTTTCAACATAACAATATTTTTACTTGTCACTATCTCCCCACATTACTGAAAAGTTACTTAAGAATGCAGCAAAAACTATTGACTCTCTCTCTCTCTCTTTTTTTTTTTTTTTCAACTCGAATCCTCATTTTTCCTTGCTAATACTCAGGGTTTGTAAATGATAAAGTAAAAGGAAGAATTATTATTGTTTCAAACTCCCTCTATTCTGAACTTTAAATTTAAGGATATAAAATTATAGAAACTTAATTTTTCATGATACAATGTAGAGACAAAAATATTTTGACTCAACTCTCAGCTTCTCCTAAAATTGCACATAAATAATAAGTGATTATTTTACTTTTATATATTAATAACCAGCAAAATAAGATAATATTGCCTCCTTTTTCCTTTTAAAGATGTATAATATCAAACATTTAGAGTAACACAATTTTTATAAACTGAAGTTGTGGAATTTACAAAGAATCAATTATTTTTATATATATATATATATATATATATATATATATATATATAGTTCTGAGGGTGGAACCCAGATCTTCACATGTGCTAGGAAATGCTCTCTGGCTGAGCCACAACCCCAGCCCATCACTTAATTATTTGTAATACAATTTATTTTAGTCCATCCTGTTGATATGACATTTGTTATGAAAATAGTTTCTTTCCATGCTCTTTTACATTGCTTTTGCTTATCAAAGCAGCCTGAAAAGGCAGTGCAATTTAGAGAAACTTACTGAAGTTCCTCTTTTGTTTGCACCCCACCACTAAAAAATATGGAAATCAGGTCAATTCAAGAGGAGATACCATGCTCACCAATAGCAATGGCCTGCACAATGGGAGAAAAAGAACTGCCAATGTCGGCATATTAATAAACAAATATGGAGTTGTTTTAAAGTAGTAGATACAGGTAAACAGTTCATTTCAGTTACAGAAGTCCAATGTAGACATCACCAGAGAACAAATTAAAGGAAAACAAAATTATACTTCGTAAGAATGTCATGTTTTATAATCACCATTAAACAAGCTTATTAACATGGCTGATCTTTTCACTTGAGTATCATTATGTAAATGATTTCAAGATTCATAAATGGAATAACAGTAATAACAGTGATGATGATGATACAATTTTAAAAGTTACAATCTGAGTTTCTGTATCATTTGCTGTAACATTTAAGATTAGTGGTGTCCTATCTACATCAGTGGAAATCCCCATCTTCTTGTTTCTCCCTCTGAATTGTACTACATTGTTTGTGTTTTTTGTTTGTTTTTTTGACAACTTTAAGTTGCACTCAGTATCTTTGTCAAAGCTGGTGTTCACATACTATTCTATAAGGGTCATTATCTGAATTCAGGGCTGGTGCTGGGCAAATTTGAGGCAAGTTATATTCCATGGATATATACCAACTGGGCCAACCTTATCTAAAAAAGTAATAAAGGTACATATACACATTAAGGAAAAGAAGAATCATGAATCTTGCAATAAATTCCTTATTTTATTGGTATGGAATATTAAGAATCAGGTAAAAGTTCACAGCAAATTAGGAGCAGAAAAAGAATTAGAGTTCGGCGCTCCTAAAGGTCCATTACTTTGATGGAAGAGGTTGTTATTTAACTCTTACTCTGGCCCACACAGTGACTGCTTGTCCCGTGCTCCATTCTACACTTATTTTCTCAGTGATCTATTCCAAATTATCTCTTGAAGATATAGTTGAGCTGATGTAATTCTGGGTCCTGTTTCTAGACAGCTGCAGGCACAGGAGGCTGACCATTTTAAAGTACAATAGAACACACTCAGAAACAATGTAAGAAAGATGTAGTGGACCTCTCAAATCTATACATTTCTGATCCCCACCTGTCCATTGTTTTTTTCAGTGATCCCTGGAGTGAAATACTTTTATAAACTTTATGATATTTCTGACTGTAATCATGTTTTCCTTTGTTTCAAACTTCATCTCTCCAAATCTATTAAAAGTTATTTATGCAACAGTGCCCATATATCCTTCATCATTCTCATTCTGTTGTTTTTCTGGATGTGTCCTATTATTAATGTTGAAACTCAATTATAATTTAATTTTACAAAGTAATAATAATAATAGTAATTACATACACTTTGCAAGCAACTTACTTATGACAATTTGCATGAGAAGAAGTATCCCTTACAATCTACATTAGAAGATGCTGAGCAGAAATTTTGATGACCCTATTTCTAATTCTGTCAATTTATTTCTACAAACACATGGTAACTGATTATTTATAAGATTTGGAGTATAATTTGTTTAAAATATAGTTTTGAGATGTTGATGGATCTTATTTTATTCATTTATTTATATGCAGTGCTGAGAATTGAATCCAGGGCCTCACACACGCTACGCAAGTGCTCTACCAACTGAGTCACAACTTCAGGCCCTTGGAGTAGGAATTTTTTTTTTTTTTTTCTGAACAAAGACAAACTAATCGGGGCTGGGGATGTGGCTCAAGCGGTAGCGCGCTCGCCTGGCATGCGTGCGGCCCGGGTTCGATCCTTAGCACCACATACAAACAAAAATGTTGTGTCTGCCGAAAACTAAAAAATAAATATTAAAAAAAAATTCTCTCTCTCTCTCTCACTCTCACTCTATCTTTTTTTTAAAAAAAAGACAAACTAATCCTGATGACTACTTTATACTAATTTTGTTTTCTGTATACATCACTTAATAGCCTGAACTCTATGACACACATTAATGAACAGTTTGAGCTTTGTTGGGATATTCGAAGGGGGGAAATAATCAGTATATTGTGGTAACCTATAACCAAAAATGAAGAAAATGGAAATAACCACTATACTCATATAAGAGGTAGAAGGATATGGATTCTACCACCTGGACATCTTTTCCAGCTACTGTAGATCTCTGTAAGTAAAGATTTTAGAATTAAATTAGTGTCTTGGAAATCAATATGCTTAAGTTACATTTTCTTGTTTGGTTCTCAATTACCTTAAGAAATTTTGTCCAGACTATTCATTAGATCATTAAAACAACAGCTTTGAAATGGTTGTCATTGTCCTCACATGAGTGATCTTGGCAGCTCTTCCAGATGGTAAACTGGATAAATGTAACATCTCAATATTTTGGACAACAATATAATGCACATGTTAAAGAAGTATATATGTACTCAGAGTGTCATAGATGGACGGCAAAGCACATCATCATGGTGTGTGCACTTATGAAGTGTATTCCAATTTCTGATACTAAATGGAGAGAAAATGTTTCTTGGTATAATCTTCACATATATTTCTATATTTGAAAATTAAATGGTAGATGACTAGGTAGATTATTTTTTCTCAAGAAAAGTTTCCTGCCTCCATTTTTCACTTACAAATTTAAGTATAATTTTAATCAATCTTTGCATGTTTTTTAATTATCTCATCCTTCCCTAATTATTACATTAGCTGATGTTCTCATTAAAGTCTTGCTCCTTATCTCTGAAGGACAATGTCATAAGGAAGGTGAAGGACATACGGAGGACTAGGGAGATAGTAATTTATAATTCATAATTTAATGTGACAAGCTGACATTTCACTTATTATGATGAAACTGTTTGGGGGAGAAAGGACAGTTCACATTTGAGAAATACTTATAGCAATAAGTGAAATTTAAAGAATCACAAATGAACATGAGCATAATTAGCATAACCTTAAATTCTTCAACATTAACTGAGGGATTCTGCTCTCTTGGTACTCAGCTAAAACCCGTGAGTCACCATCCTGTGTGATTCCCAGAAGCCCAGCGCTCTCTCTTAGGCTGTCCTTCATCACCTATCATGCAGAGTTGTTCACATTTTAAGCTCATTAAGGTATGCTCTACAGTGAATGGAACCTGCATTTCCTGCAAGGTAAGTAGCAGTTGAAGTTAGGTAGCAGTTCTCATCATACCTGACTTTGATAGATACTTCTGCAAAACTGTTTAATGTATCATTTCAACATTCCAGACATTTGAATGTAAGGATAATTGAGGAAAATATGAGCTCTGTTGTATTAAAAACCATCTCATAAATTCCATGCATGACAAGAGTAGTAAAGTACCAGCTTTTTAAAAACTAGTAACTATGGCTTAGAATAAAAATCCAAGTTAATTATAGAGAATACTGAAGATATTCAGGCTGCACATCCATAGGTTCTGCATTTGTGGACTGGACCAAACATGGGCCAAAAATATTAAAGAAAATTCCATCTTTACTGAACATGTATGGATATTTTCTTGTCCTTATTCCATAAACTATATAGTACAACAACTATTTTGATAGAATGTGTCTTGTATAAGGTATTGTAAATAATCTAGAGATGATTTGAAGCATACAGGAAGATATACATAGATTATAGGCAAATACCCAGTCATTTTACCTAAGGGACTTGACCTTCCATGAATTTTGGTATTTATGGGGGATCATAAAACCAATCCCTTGTATTTACCAAGAGGTGATTATATATGCAAGAGTAATATATAATTCAAATATCTATTTTTAAATAAGTAAAAATTTTTCTTTCTTAGACGTGAAATAAAAATCTAAGTTATAAAAAAGCATTGCATGATCATTTAATGGTAGTATTTTTTTTATTTCTTTGTGTACATAAAATAACGGTGCACCTTAAATTTATGCCTTCTTACACTTAAAGAAATATATTTCTAGAAAATTCTAGACAGTCCTGACATGCTCTAGTAATTAGTATTGATTGTTGCTCCTAATCTTAGTGATGACACCGCATCAGAGGATCACCTCTCAAAGTCTGTGTCTCTCATGATGGTACTTTGCTTGTGGGAAGCCACAAAGCAGAATTGACTCTGGCAAGTTATGGTATCTAGAAAACTTTATTGGAATGTGTGGAAGAAAAGATAGTGCAATAAAGAAAATTTTAACATGGAATGTTTGATAGGATTGTGATTGAATTCCTTTGCTCTGACCCTTTTTCTATCACTTTTCTATCTTGCTTTGCTCTGTTGTTGTAGGAAGTAGCTTACCTTACTAGAAGGGGGACTGAGAAAATACAGAAGTCCACTGGCATCTCAATTACTTGCTAAGATTCCCAGTAATAATCATGATCTCTCTTGTGAATTGTTCATTACCTTTTTAACTCAAAATTGCTTTACTTTTCCATGGCTAAAAAGCCTATTAAAAGGTTTCTTCCTTAAAAGTAAAAGAAGTGTTTGAACCATAAATTAAAATAAATAAATATTTCTTTGTTTCTACCTATTAGCTCTGTGTGTGCTTCCCAAAACTAAAGAATAGTACTCTCCTGCAGATTAATTCTTCTTTTATCCCTGAAACAAAAGACAAAAACTTGATACAATAAGTTCACATATCAGTTTGTTCCTGCTGTTTAAAAATATAAAAATAACCCCCAAATCAATTTTTAATATATCAGCCTGATGACTTGACCTCTGATGTATTTACACTAAAAGTTTAATGAAACAAATAACAAGATATATAGACATCCTCTGAAACTACAAGGGAGTGAGATAAATTTATACATGAGTTTTTTTTGACACTTGATCACAAATTTGAATTCCAAAGTCTTCAGAACAGAATAAATATAGGCAAAGTCACCATTTTATCAAGGTGATATGTAAGTTCTGAAAGTGCAAAATAGTACACAAGTTATAAATAAAAGCAGTAATTCTCAGTGTACCAAACTTTAAAGATGTAAGCTTTATCCAAGGAGTTTGTTAAAAACTGGAGAATTTAATCTCTTAGTCCCAGTTATTCTGAATTAATAAATCTGTGGCAAATTTAGAGGCATACATATTTTTTTTTAAATCAGATGATTTTGATGCTAATATTGAAAACATAGTATTGAAAAAAGAAGAAAGAAAGCAAAAATTGTTATAAAGTTTGTATTTCATATAAGAAAAAGAATTATTCAGTAATACTTTATACTAAGATTTTATTAGCACTTGCCTGGATATTTGGATTCAGAGCAACATAGTCCTGATCATACATGCTGTATTCGGTTTTCTGCAAATAATTATTGTGGAATTAAAATTTCAAAATTCTCAGGTCCTTTTTGATGTATAATGTGATGAACATTAGCATGTGCTGAACAATCCAATAGCTTTTAATATTGAAAGATATGTTGTTACAAAAAAGGTGTCATGGATTTTGTATGTGGCATTTTATTTACTTGTATAATAAGTAAGTTAGTCTATAATTTTTATGAAATGTTGTCAATCATAGGAAAAAAGAACATTATTTTATTCAAAATTTCATTTAATATTTTTTTCTTTTCCACATCAATATCAGTTTTCCATATTTACTCCTCAGGCATTAATTGAGCCCTTTCTATATGTAAGGCACTGTGTTATAAGCTTTACTGGATAAAATGATCTGGTTTATACTCCAGTCTAAAAGAGAAGAATTTAAATAAACAGAACAAACATTATACTAACTTGCTGTAGTTTCTTTTCCTTATTTCTTCACATTAAAAGAAGAATTACAATGTTCAGAACAGGAATTTATTATTAGGCAAGTCAACCTCTCAGAATTTCTATTACTTTGTAATTTTTTTAAAAAATGACATGACCTACCTCACACAGTTGTTTAGAGTATAAATGAGATGATGCCTGTGGCTCTGACTAGGCATGTCATGTTGATCATGATTATTTGAGCGGTCATAGGAAATTTGTGTTTTGGGATATTACAGCTGCAATCTTCTCTCGGGGAGACATGTTCTATGCCTTAGAAAATTACTCTCAGTCTTCAAGAGGGTCAGCACAAAGAGGTTTAGTGAGTTGAGACATAAATACTTCTGAAATGCAGCCTCTAAAAGGTCATTGAATTTTATCACTGTGAAAAATGCCCATCAAATCTTATCATTAGAAAACACGAAAAACCACCAAAATAAAGTTATTGTCTCTTGGCTCATCAGTTTAGTTTAGCATTAACCAAATGTAAGCAATTAATCTCTCTGTGTTGAGCCATTGTGTTAAATTTGCAATCAATTCGCACTTTAGAAAATGGAGTTTTACATAAATTCTTCTGATTAATAGTGGGTTCTGATTAAACATGAAATGTAATTCCTAATTTCTAGGTTTTTTTCATAAATGCACTTTTGTATTGCAAGAGAATTCAGACGGATTATAAAGACCAGTTATTCTCCATTTTGTAAGAAGCAGAATTAAAAGGCAACTGATAAGAAGAGGATACCAATGTTTTAGAAAAGAACTTGTTGGATATGGTCATTCTTAGATCCAACAGTATAGTCCTATTAGGAACGACCCAGGTATGTTTTATTCCTCAAAAGTAACAGGGCTTAATATACCTATGCTTACTTAGCAAAATTTTTAGCATGTAAGTATAAAAGTAGTAAGCAATTCAATGTGAGAGGTCTCAAAGCCCTTTCCATGATGGTTCACTTTTCTGTTGTTGTTGACAAAGTTTTGTTCTCATTTTAGAAATATTTGTCAAAATCCAATAATTTGGAATATTAAAATGTTTGTGGCCACTATTTTTTGTTCCTTAAAACCTCTAACATTCTATATGTACATGTGAATATTTATTCCAGATATGTATATTTGTCTTGCATGTTGAAGAATAAGTCTAGTGCATATTCTTCCTCTCTCCTTTGGTTGTTTTGATTGCTGTTTTTTTTTCTTTTTTTCTTTATTTTTTAGCTCACTTCTTATCCTAAGCCAATACATTATCTGGGATTGCAACAATATCCATTTTAAACCAATGTTTTAGTGAAGTAAACATTTAAAATACTTAATACAAAAATATTCTGTCCTAGAAACAGCAAACTAATTAAAGATCAATTGCTAAATGAACAACCATCAGGTGTTTTGCATCCAAAGAGAGAGGATAGTCTGCCATGTAGGGCAGTGTGTGATCTTTGCCATAGAAGATACCCAATGTTGTCCTCAGAATCTGTTTGAAATCGGTCCCTGATAAGTTAAACTCAAATAGCAACTCTTTGCTATATGAACATTACTCT
Source organism: Callospermophilus lateralis (assembly GCF_048772815.1). Lineage (NCBI taxonomy): Eukaryota > Metazoa > Chordata > Mammalia > Rodentia > Sciuridae > Callospermophilus > Callospermophilus lateralis. The sequence continues at coordinate 40,157,716 of NC_135305.1, read as the reverse complement.
ATGATTGTTTTGTAAAACAAAAATTTTAGAGGGGAAAAAAACCTGAAACAAATTGAACAGGGGCTCTTGATCTCAAGAAATTATCATTTTTTTTTTATGTTCAAAAAGGCTTATGCATTATGATTTTTGGTTTTCCTTCAAGATTCTCAAGATGGATATTTTTAAACTGACTCTAATATAGTAAGTGACATTTAGGTTATAGATGTTTAACTTTTTGATTTGGTGAAATTAGAAATTGGAAATTAAAAAGATGAATGTTAAATTCCTCAGAGCTAAATTTCATTTTCAGGTTAAAACTCTTATTAATGTACTTTTTTAGTTTTGAAAATGTGCATGCTACTAAATAAAACGTGTTAAATAAACTTCTGACCATATTTGAAGTATAAAATATATATTCATGCTGACAAAATGATCCTTTTATATTTTCACTGAGATATGGGAGATGTTCTTACATCTGTGATTGTTTGTATCATGCTGTTTTTTAACAAGATCTAATTCTTACTTGAGTCCAAAAGCAAAGGAGTTGTTAGTAGCGCAATGCCTGATGGGCTTATTGTGATAACAGTACAATTGATAGGAAAGGGGAAACCATGAAAGAGAGCTGATAGTAGGGAGAAGATGGCAAAGGAATCACCCTAATGTTTGATAGGCAACTGTATTCAGTAGTGAGCCCCAGTGAGCAGGTAGAACTGGAAGTTAGGATGATTTTTCACTGAATAAGATAAGGATTTTAGCATTTAAAGAATTTTCCAGAATATATTCTGGAACATTTATGAATTTGCCTTACTCTATTCTGCTACACACACACACACACACACACACACACACACACACACACACACATATATATATATATATATATATACACACCATAATCATTAAACTTCATTATTCTGAGTTTCAACAAATTTCTTCTAACATATAACTTAAAAATCACAATCTATGACTTACACTGGCAAATTTATATGGTTATAACTTATAAAAGTAAACTAAAAGTGTTATCTTTTCCCAAAAGTGTTTTTTTTTTTTTAGTAATATTAATTTGGGTCACCATTAAGGCAAAGAGTAGAGTGTATGACCTTTTAATACTCCTTCCAATCTAAAGGTTCACAATTATTTAAAAAATTTACCATTCTTATGGTGCAGTCAAATATAAATAAGTCTGTTCTCTAAAAATAAATAAACACAAAATAGACAAATAAATACAAGAACTGTCTTGTTTGTACCTTTCGGTCCAATTCATGTTTGCTTCATTGCTTCCTGATTCCTTGGGGTTGTTCCAAGGTTCTCAGAGGAGATTTGCTGATGGGTGAACAATGTAATTATACTGTAGCTAAGCTCCTGCCCTCCCACTGCCTGAAAGTGGAGAAGGAGCATCAGAGAATATGCAAAAGGGAATTCAACTTTTTATTATTCATGTACATAGGAACATAAAGTGTCATATATAGTAAGATAGAGCTTATGTGAATTGATAATTGTGCCAGGCTATAGGAAGCACAAGAATTCAGTCCTTTCCTCTAGCTCTGTTTTATAAAAAGGGACTCTTGATTTTTTTCACCCTCCTCTCTCACACCTCAGTCTTAGGCCCTAGTTTTCCTGATCTGATGGATATATGTACAGAAATCAAATGAAAGAATGCCATGATGGAAATTGCTTTTTGTTGGAAAAGGCGAAAAGGTATCTCTGAAGAAGAGAACAGAATGAGAGAGGGGAGGACAGGCATCAAGGAGTGGGTGGAGTCTCTGAATCCAATTGTGAGAGCAAGAAAACAAGAAAGGGAGAATTTTGAGTTGCCAAGCAGAAGGAATTGGGTGGAAAGAAGTGAATAAGTACATATTGTGATCCCCCCCCCTATTTGTTACACTCCCTTCTGTTTCTTTCTTGTTAGGAAATTTCAGTGAAGATGTCTTATACAAAATTGAAATGTTTTCCATTTGCAATTTGGCTTGTGATTTTGTTAATGCAATGGAAAGGACCTTAAAATCAAACTCTAAGGCTTGGATATATTCAGGCTATGTGAGGAACAGATATTATTTAATAAAAATTCCAATAAATTGCAAGCCAAGTCAAGTACTTGTTTTTCCATCAAAAGTAAAATTGTACCTAGTGAAATAAGATCTTTAGGGAAAGAGAGATATCTCTTAGAGGACTCTGGGTTCTGAGAAAAACATGTGCAAAGAGGAAAGAAGAGAGCAAGAACTGTTTGTGTGTGCACACGTGCTTATGTCTCTCTGTTCTATGAGGGACCAAAGATAGCTGAGGGAAATTCAGTCCCAGTTTACCTGTCTAAAAGGACTTTGTTTCTCAATAGTCAAGTCAGGTAGCTCAGATTGCCAGAGGGCTCTTCAAAGTGTCCAGAATTATCACCTTGAGCCACTGAAGTCTTGACATAGACTGCTATACAAGGGACATGTAGACTGATATAAAGATTTCATA